>NC_054377.1:25434218-25694218 GCF_017654675.1 Xenopus laevis | reverse complement strand
TTCCCATCGGCTATAACGAAAAATCGACTGTGGGATGGCACTCGCGGCTCTTTGGAAAACGAAGGGCCATGAGTGCCATCCCGCTGGCGATTTTTCATTATAGCCGGCAGGAAGGTAGGGGAAGGCAGTTCAGGGAGATTGGTGCCCCGAAGAAGGCAATTTGTCACTGGGATGACTAATCTCCCCAAATCCCCGTGTGCCGTTACCCTTATAGGATCATGTATGAGCTCCTGGCATTCTGTAAACAAAAGGACCACAGCTGCTGAAAACCTCATTCCTAGGCGGGAACTCACTTTACAATGGAAAATCAATACCATCTTCATTTTATTTTGCATGGGGCTCTTTGTAAACGAATCCTGTCTGGGAAAGAGCAATATAGCCCAAAGGACTGCATGAACCCCCATGTCTCGGGTGTCATTGCCCCCAGCTGGGATCACCAGACTAAAAGTGAAAAGCCAGTCTGATAGCACTACTGTGGGAATCTGACCTGAAAGTAGCTTGCAAAACAGGTTCATCCTAAAATCATAATCTACTTGATTATATTTAGCAACAGCAAAACGTTTTAAGAACTCTTTGGATATGGATATCAGCATGACCATTTGAGCTTTGCCAATACCAATATTTTAAATAGCCATCTTTTTTGGTGCCCCCCTTTAACTTAACATCCACTTGTAGTGCTATTGGCAAGTGCAACTGGACATAATTCCAACCTCATGTAATAACTAACCAAGAACACTTACTGAAGCAGAGGTAAAACAGCTTTTATCATGAACAACTGTATAATAATGTCAAAAATGTACATAAAATGTTTATAGCAATGACAAGACATGTTGCTGCACTGAGACGCCCACCATAAATTTCCTTTTATCACACCAAGACAATGCCACAATGGTGAGTTAAAACGAGTCACAATCAGGACACAAATGACTTTTACACCATATTGTTCCTCCTGGTGCATCACAAAGAGAACATCTCTGGTATCACTCAGCAGGTGAAACCTCCAGCGTTCTTCTGTCCTTACCCCATAATCTTGTGGTTATACAGCGGGTTAGCATTCTGTCAGCTAAATTTGTTTTACTGGCACAAAGAAAGAAGCCTCCTTTATCCCTATTCCTTGGCACACCTCCAGAGTAATATGGAAAAACAAAGCATTATTAAGAAACACCTTGTTACACTGTGACTGCAGGTCTGAGATTTCTAATAAGACATAGTTGCCCAGCAATAAAGCATAGGACCAGGGCCACTACATACCCCACATACCCCATACACAGATTTTCTGACTATTTAGGTTCTGTTTTCCCATGTGTGGACTATTTACTCAACTCCCCCTTTAGTTCACAAAAATGTCTGAGATACAGAATCAGTGTTATGCTAAAGTTAAATTAGCAAAGTATATTGAGGCCTAAAGCACGCATGATATTTTGACTTCTGCTGACATTTGTGCATGGATGTCTACATGTGCACCTAGACCAGAGATTCCTAACCAGTGGCTTGTAAGCAATATATTGCTCACCAAGCCCTTTGATGTTGCTCCCAGTGGCCTCAAAGCAGGTGCTCATATTTTAGATTTCTGATTTGGAGGCAGGTTTAGGAGACATAAAGAGCACGTGTACTACCAAACAGACCCACTTGTAGTTTGGCAGTCCACAAAGGGGCTACTAAATAACCAATTACAGACCTAACTGGGCACCCTCTAGGAACTTTCATGCTTGTGTTGCATCCCAACTTTTTTATATGTTTAACAGAGGCTCACAGGTAAAAAAGGTTGCGGATCCATGATCTAGATGGATAACCCAGTCTAGAGCAGTGATCCCCAACCAGTGGCTCGTAAGCAACATGTGGGTCTCCAACCCCTTGGATGTTGCTCTCAGTGGTCATAAAGTAGGTGCTTCTTTTAGGAATCCTTACTTGAAGGCTAGCTTTAGTTGCATAAAATTCATGTGTACTGCCAAAAGGAGCCTCCTGTAGGCTGCAAGTCCACATAGGGGCTACCAAATAGCCAATCACAGCCCTTATGTGGCACCCCAGGAACTTTTAGCATGCATATATTGCTCCCCAACTTGTTTTACATTTGAAAATGGCTCATGGGTAAAAAAGGTTGGAGACCAATGTTCCCTATAATGTGCGCTTGTGCAGAAATTTTGAGTTCAGCGCACACAACAAACAGTATTGCGCACAAAGACTTGTGTGAAAACACTTTTTTTTTTTTTTTTAAAAAACAATTCTGACCTGAGCACACATTTTTAAAAAATTGTGCACAAAAGATTTTTTTTGGTGCACATAGCCACAAAGGAATTAGAGAGAAAATTGTTGGGGACCCCCGGTCTAGAGGGACCAAGTCAGCATCATTTATCAGCCCTTGTATGGTCCTTCCATTGCATGCCCCCTATGTCATTGCCATGAAGTTGTAAACAATTACACGACTAGATTGGCTATTAGCCCCATGTATGCTCTAAAATTCTGTCTGGCTACTGGTTGACCCCACTCTGTATCAACACAAGCACTAAAACAAATAAAATAAAATTGTTGTTCAGTCCAAACAAAACACACATTAACAAGCAGAGCAAAAGAAAAAAATGGTTCTTCACTTGGCTCAGACAGTCACCATGGACATCGGTACAACAAACAGTATAGACATCACTACTGCCAGACGGTGGTCATAAATAGATAATAGCCGTCAACTGTGGGGCAGCAAATTTTCCCACAGTGAGTTGCAATAAAATCCCATTCATTAAATGAACTTGCATCAATGTGAGCTCCTAGCACTTCAGTATAGCTGCAGACACTTGTAGATGAAGCTGTATCAAACCCTCAGCTCTGAGAATGTCCCTCCCAAGCCAGTGATATAGCAATTACCACTTGTGTATAAATGCAATTATGGAAGGAAAGAATGCCCTGTGTGTGCAGTAAAAAGAACCACATTCCCACACTCCAACAAACCATGCAACATTTACATTCTTTTTGGTCTGCATATGGGGAAACAAATAGCTGAGAATTGCATATTTCTCATTTCAGCTCAACAAAAGATTGAACTTCTGTATCTGTATTTCTATGCATACTATTAATCTTAAAATCATGTAGTTGGAGAAAAGCTGTATATGGCATCTCTAATGCTAATTGCTTCTGTGTCTTCTGTATCTAGATCAGATAGCATCCAGTGATTCCATAAATATCTCTGGACCTGGATTCAAAATAGGCCCTGGCATTTCAATTACACAGAGACCCAAACAGCCCCCACCAGCCCACTAAATAGTGACAGTCTATGGCATCTTACAACAGACCCTCTGGAATTTGGACCCTGTCTGGCTAGGGCTACATCCAGCAACAGGGCTACAGTCACTTTGGGTCAGTCAAAATGTATAATCACTAAACTAACACTGCTAAAAATATATGACCTGCTGTATGTACATTGTCTAAGAATGTAAATGTGCATATTTAAATTTAATATAAACTTTACCTTTGAAATGCTGCAGAAACTAGTCATATACGCTGAAACTCAAGAGGCAAATTGTATTGAAATGAGTCTGGTGGGGATATAAACTATTTACAGAGTAAATACCTACTCAGTGTGTTGAAACAAACAAGGTAAGGTAAATCTACCTTTGTCATTAACGGGCAGGAGGTGGAGATAGCTAATAAGTGTTCCATTAAAGGGGCAACATTAGATAAACTGTCCAGGAAACTGCATTTTGTTTAAATATAAAAGTAAATCCCACTAATTAAATATAAATGCGGAGAAAAGCACACAACTGACATTACTTAGGGGCTGTATGTCTGCTTCGCACCCACACAATTGCTGCTCCAAGCAAAGCCATGGGTCAGAAAGAGGCCTGGAAACTGGTCACGAATCACTACATTTTAAAGACTGCTTTTAGATGTAATATCTAAATAAATATCTATATGACTTTTAGATTTCCAAATCTGCCCACCATTTCCCACATTGCTTTCACCTAGATTTTAGATCTCATTTCATTTCAACCTCATTGGTTGTCTATCACAGTCCCTCCAGTACAGTTCTGAATTATACCCATAAGGACAGCAAGCCCTCATAGAGCAGTGGTTGTCAAACATTTTAGCTCAAGCCCCGCTGAAAGGTCCATGTTTTGATAGCCCCCCCCCACCCCATGAAGGACCAAACTATGATCAGGGACTGCCTTAGTTCATGAAACATAGGATATATAAAAACATTAGTGTAGCAGTCATTCTTGAAACTACTTCATAGTAAAGAAAATACACATTTACACCATGTATCACCATAACTGACCTTCAAGTTGGGTTTTCTGAACGCTACCTTTTACGCCAGACTTCCTTTGCCACCTCAGACCAGGCGAAGTGCAATAGAGTAGATAGGAAGTGCTTCAAAAAAACGCTGGTGTTTCTTTTTTTATGGGTGATAGGCTGAAAAAGATCGAAACATTTTTTGGGGCTCCCCTCCTTCCCCCCTACATTTCCTAACTCATGGCACCTTAACTATACAGTGGGCACATGTGTAGGGCAAAATAAAAATTTTATTTGCTGTTTTGAAGGTTTCCCAGGCTTGTGTAGTGATTCTACATATACCTCCATTGTAACTTGAATTTGGCGCCGTATGCAAATTAAGCATCGCTAGCGTAACTTCGCTTTGCTTGGCGAATTAACACTAGCGCAACTTCGCAACCTTACGTTTCCCCTGAGCGCAACTTTGGATTTTAGTGAATTTGCATAGCACTGGAAAAAATATGCCTGGCGAAGCAGACACTAGCGCAACTACGAATCTTAGTGAATTTGCCCCCTAGTTCTATAGCTCCTACACCAGGGAGAGAAAGCAACCCACAAAACATGTAGGGTTCTATTTAAACAGAGCCCTACAACCCCCAACTTTATATGGGAGGCCACAAGTAAGAATATTCCCCTAAATATGTCAGCTTAAAAGAAGTTGAAATGGGGTTCCAAGGACCTACAAGGAAACAATAGGGCACAGACCCTCTCTGTAATCTGTTTTTACTACATGGTTGGGTGAGCAGGAGGGCCCACTGGGAGGTTTCCTGGTACCTTGTGGGCTAGTCAGACACTACATAGAAAATAATAATTTTTCCAGTACAAAGTTAGAGTGGGAAAAAAGGATAAGAAATTTAAAAGGTTATACTCTAGAGGTCTCCTATTTGTCCTCCCCATCTCCTAGAGGTCAGAACATCGATGTTTCAATAAGGATTCAACATTAAAGCTGGCCATAGATGCAAAGATAAAGTCGTACGAATCTTCGTTTCCTCCGATTTTCAGAACGTGTGTGGATCATCCCAACATTTTTCTGGCCATGTTGAACATACAGGCTAAAAGATTTATATAGGCTATCGATAATATCATTGCATGTATTGACTACCTGACAATATCAGTGGGTGACTACTATTTGCAGACATCACTTTTGTACAATTGCGGTCTGTCAATTAATAACCAGAACATCTTCTGATTTGTTATTTTTCCTACTTTATTTAATCTGAATGGTTAGTGGTAGGTCGCACGATCGTTCGTCCGACATAAAGTACAAAAGGATAGCTGCTTGGCAAATAATAAAGTTTACTTACACTTAAGTTGTGCAAATGCAATGCAGGACAAATATAGAGACGCTCCTCTCGGCATCAACTTGACCCATGTGTCAGTGTGGCTGAACTGGTCCCTTTTAATCTGCCCTCCTCCTTTGCTTTACCTGATCTCCTGCACAAATGAGCAGGGGTGTGACCTAAGTGTGTAAAAAGCACAGGACCTTAGCTAAGGTCAGCACAACCACATCCTAATGATTCAACTACATGCATGTCAACACACAATATAATGGTGCACCTTGGAGGAGATGTGGAATGTTGCACTGGACAGGAATAGTCTGGTCTAACTAGTTTGTAACAATATTGTATATCCAAATGGTTGCAGTCATTGTGTTTTGTAGACTAAAATAGGACTTGGTGGAACCCAGTTGGTTAAAATAAGTATGGCTGTTCTTTTTATACACATTTAGCCATATATACAACCCCTGGCAGCTTTTAGCTGTTGGGGAGTGTACGATTTGCAGCTCTATCCAAAGGTTTACAAGATTTTGGTACTCAAAATTATATTGTTGCCATCTTATCCTATTAATATTCTATCACCTATTCCACCTACAGGGCCTGTCTACAACCACCTAATGATAGTTCTACTTATGGGCAGTAAACACTTTGCAGTCCACAAAGATTTCCAACTAACCGAGTAGCCTCAAGCTAATTTATCACTGTTAATTAGGACACAACATACATAACCCGTCCATCTACCACTCACCCTAATAACCCCAAAAGCTGTGATGGATACGGACTAGAATCCTGTATGTCCCCATATGTAAATCCTCTCTAATACAATACCTGTTAAATTCAGCTAAGATGACCAATAAACTACTGACTTGAGGGTACAAACAAGAAAAGAATAGGAAATGCACACAATATTGAAGTTGTGCAAGAACTTCTGCTGGTTTATTTGGAGCTTAAGAAGAACAGCATGCAAACATGGCCTCTTCCTCAATGCACTGTTCCAAGTTGCCAACTCATTCCTGAGTGTCTGAATCAGCCAGTTAATGGGCAGTTTTAGGGCATGGACACACAAGTTTTTACAGTGCAATTAGGCACCTGAACTTTTCACCCTTTAATTACTTCACCAATTATTTTTCATGCCTTTCTGCTTCACTCTGTTCTGCTGAATACACCCCTAGGGCCTAAGTCAGAGGCAGCTTTCCTCAGATCCCTCCTCCACTAATTTACAGAAAGTCTTTTACAATCCCTTCTCCCTGCCCTTCAAAACACAATTTTGTTTCCTAATCCTTGGTTTTTGAGTGCACTTTGTAACGCTCTGTCACAATGCACAAGCATTGTTCTATAAGTCACCCGTGACCGTCTCCTCCCTACATGTAACCTTGCCACCACCAAATACAATAATGTGCTTCTAAACATCACACCTATTGTCTGAAACTCCCTTCCATATTCATTTTAGCATTTCATCCGTATCTTTTGAAAACAGAAATCCCCCAAAATACCACAGGGTTGGGTGATCTATTTAAATGGCTCTGTTTGTTACATGATGGAAGAGGGAGGAAGAGGGCAGGAGTCAGTAGCCATGATTGATGGCAAGGAAGATGCATCATTATTGTCTGCACAAGATATTATAATACATGGAGTAAATCTGGGCATAGACTAGCGCTGGCTCAGAAATACTTCCCTATACCTGTTCCCAGGTAATGGCATTTACGTGTCACTTCACACAAAGAGTCAAATTTGGCCTGAAAAACACTCATTATTTTTGGGATAAAATCCACCCACTGTTATAGATATTGGTGGTATCAGGTGATTCCTCTGCCAACGGAGACAAAAAACAGACATAACATTAGCCATATGCAAAAAGGTTCTTGCTTGCCTCATCCATGGTCCAATAAACCCCAACTTTGGATTGAGTTTGCAGATACAGTAACAGGTACTACACAATATAATATGTCCTTAACATTTTTAGCTATATTTTACTACTGTAGGGGTCCTTGTGAATCTGGGTTATAATTAGGGTATATTCCCAAAAATGGGGGTCCCTAACCTTTTTTACCTGTAAGCCACAAAAGAGTTGGGAACAACAAGCATGAAAATAGTTCTGGGGGAGGTGCCAAAAAAGGACATTCATTGGCTATTTTGTAGCAGTTATGTGGATTGGCAGTTTATCTGTTTTTTATGAAACCCAAACTTGCCTCCAATCCATTAATTCAAAAATAAGCACCTGCTTTGGGGCCACTGTGAGGAACATCCAAGGGGATGGTAAGGCAATATGTTGCTCATGAGCCACTGTTTGGGGAATACTGCCCTAAACCCAGCCCTAACAGTACTCATAATAAAATTATAACAGTACTAATATATGTATAATACACAAGAGCCATGGATACCCTGTAAATTATAACGTAAATAAAGTACCCCCTCTTGTAAAATATGAGGATATTATAAGTTACTGAGAAGTTCCATGACCTGTAAAAACACTCACCCGTGTGCTTTTATATGGTCATAGAACTACTCGGTAACTTATAATATCCTTATATTTTACAAGAGGGGGTACTTATTCACTGTATAATTTGCATGCTTTGCTCAGTAGTCATTGAAAATATGCTGTCAGTTGCCACATCCCATCTGCTCTACAACAGACATAACCCCCCCCCAAAAAAAGATTATATAGTACATCTCCGACCAAATAATCATTATAAAAATATACTTAAAAATCCTTAACGGTTCAGAAAAAACGAAATATTGATGGCCATTTAGAAGCTTAGGATCTAATGCGGTTTCTGGTGAAAAAAACATGAAGGGTTATTTCATGATAAAAGACATGGTTCCAAAAGCAAGCATTCTACTTTTGTCAACAGTATTTGATTTAGTGGTTGCAGATATGTGGTACTATTTACATGAAAAACCCCAAAAAATGCAGACAAATATGGCTCCCAGTGCAGAATAACCTGTTCCAGTAGAGTCTACTAAGCATCTATTGAAAGATAAGTGAATGTACACCCTTCTTATACATAGGGTATATTGTTATTTGACAGCAGACAGAACACTGCACTGAACACAAAAGTACGCCTATGTCTGGTTTCCATAAAAATCAATAAAAGTCATAAAATACCAAGGAATGAGAAGTGGCAGATATTATCCAATAGAGCAGTGACAGAAAGGCTGGAGAGCAGGAACCAACATGATTATCCCCCACTCACCAGATTCACTTGCACATTACCGGCCTCAAACTGATACTTCACAGTGTGACAGGGAATGAGCAGGAAAGAGATTGGTTTGTACCTCAGCTGCCTGGAATCGGTGAATCATGGGTTTATATATAAACATACGTGTGTACATTTGCTATGCTTTATTCCTCATATCTATTCTGTATCTACAAAAGGGAGGCTGGAACCGCTGCTGCCCACACTCCTCTTGTTTCTGTGTAAACGTTATTAAAAATGCACACATTCGCTGTTGTGCATCACAGCACTTTTGTTTCACAATGCTGTTGGAACAGAACTATATGGACAATCTAGCAAGGTGCTGCAGCCCCCTGCACCTCTGACACAATGTATGGCATGACCAGGCCAGGACTAACAATCTGTAGGTTTTGGCAAATGCCAGAGGGGCTGCTGAAAGATGCCATAGACCAGTTATTCCCAACCAGTGACTCTCAAACAACATGCTACTCACCAAGCCTTTGGATGTTGCTCCAAGTGAACTCCTAGCAGGTGCTAATTTTTGATTTCCTGGCTTGGAGGCAATTTTTTGGTTGAGATGTACTACCAACCAGAACCTCCACCAGTTAGAGTCCAGCGCGCACGACTGCAATAAGAAATCACAGGGCCCCATACGACAAAATTTCCTGGGCAACGCCCGCCGCAAGCCCCACGTACAGGTCCGCCCCCCACCACACAGTAAAAAAACAAAACAAATATTGGTGGCTAGGGTTCCCACACGTTAATAAAAAATAAAAAGATATTAGTGGTCAGTGCCCCCCATAAAAACACATTTGTGGCCAGGGCCCCCCCATTAAAAAATATTGGTGGCTAGGACCCCACATGAGAAAAAAAAATTGGTGGCTAAAATTGGTGGCCAGGCCCCCCCCACATTATAAGAAAATTGGTGGCCAGGGCCCCTTAAACGTCCATGCCTTCCCAAAGTCAGCATCTCTCAGAAAGATGGGGGGCCCGGCTAAATAAGTAAGTGTGGCGTGACTGGGCCCCCCTTACCCTCGGCCCCCTACAACTCTCCACCCTGATGGCTGCCCTGCCTGCGCGGGTCAATTTCTTACTCGACCCATAGCCGCAACTTGAATCCGCAACACAGACCATCAACCAGCATTCTTACCCGCTTGTATCCGCTACCCGACCCACAAGTACCTTATCCACAACCCGGACCAGCTGACCATGATGAATCAGGAAGTGCTGTCATTGTAAACCGGAAGTGACATCATCAGAAGTAGGTGTGATCAGAAAAAAGGAGTAAAAATCTCTAACGTTTTGCATGCTTGTGTTGCTCTCCAACTTTTTTTATTTTTTTTACATTTGATTGGGGTTCACAGGTAAAAAAGATTGGGCATCCCTGCTATAGACATATAGTCACTATTTATTGGGCTTGTGGAGGCGGTTTAGTCCTCTGTGTACTGCCTATTTTGAATTCCAGTCCAGACCTGAGCATGTCCCACTTGCTGTAAAATTGCTGCAAAGCCCAAATACACACTAGAAGGCAGTGGTATAACTACAAGTTTCTGGGCCCCATAGAGAAATATCATGTTCCCATACCCCAGGGGCTTTGAGAATAAAACATGTTTCAGAAAGACGGAAAACTGCTGATCAATTAGTGCCCCACTGGCCAGCAGCAGCTGCAGGTATAGTTGTCAGAAGGTATTTTCTGGGTGCCCCTCTGGGTTCTATAATAAAATTGCTGTCTTCTTCAAATTAACTGTACAAAATAACATCTTTTTGCTAGTCTTAAAGAATAGTATGGGAAAAAAAATAATAAACTCGGAAAAACAGACAAATTTGAAGTGTAATTCCCTGTATGAATTTCTCAGGAGGGCCCCCACATAAAAGGTCAGTTATTACAATGCACACGGACACCTCCTAGTAATTGCTCCGAATTCCTTGGGATAAACTGGGGTGCCTTATACTGTAAATAACAGCATGCACAGTATTTTCTCCGAAAGAAGAAGGGTGGTAAAAGGTTGTTCTGACGTGCTGGGCCCCTGAGGGAAGAGGCATCTGCTTATAATCCCGAGGGACTGTGTTGTGTGTATGTGTGTGCACATTATGCTCTCAAGTCTGTACAAGGGTTATGACTAGGGTTGTCACCTTTTCTGGAAAAAAATACCGGCCTTCCTATATATTTATCTTTTTTCCCTATTAATAACATTGAGATCAACCATAATTTTTACCAGCCAGGTGGCAACCCTAGTTATGATGGAAAAGCTTCACTTAAAAAGTTTATATGTATCTAGTCTGAAACAGTATTTCTTTTTACCCCCAATGCATTTTAAAATGTCTTTATATGTGTTTTATTAAAGTTTATATGTATCTAGTTATTGCCTTATCTGAGGGGTACATTTACTTAAAGCCCCTATACACCACTTTTTGATTTCCTGAAGGCTGAGAGACGGAGGGAACGAGAGAGAGAGAGAGAGAGCCGCAAGCCCCACGTACAGGTCCGCCCCCCACCACACAGTAAAAAAACAAAACAAATATTGGTGGCTAGGGTTCCCACACGTTAATAAAAAATAAAAAGATATTAGTGGTCAGTGCCCCCCATAAAAACACATTTGTGGCCAGGGCCCCCCCATTAAAAAATATTGGTGGCTAGGACCCCACATGAGAAAAAAAAATTGGTGGCTAAAATTGGTGGCCAGGCCCCCCCCACATTATAAGAAAATTGGTGGCCAGGGCCCCTTAAACGTCCATGCCTTCCCAAAGTCAGCATCTCTCAGAAAGATGGGGGGCCCGGCTAAATAAGTAAGTGTGGCGTGACTGGGCCCCCCTTACCCTCGGCCCCCTACAACTCTCCACCCTGATGGCTGCCCTGCCTGCGCGGGTCAATTTCTTACTCGACCCATAGCCGCAACTTGAATCCGCAACACAGACCATCAACCAGCATTCTTACCCGCTTGTATCCGCTACCCGACCCACAAGTACCTTATCCACAACCCGGACCAGCTGACCATGATGAATCAGGAAGTGCTGTCATTGTAAACCGGAAGTGACATCATCAGAAGTAGGTGTGATCAGAAAAAGGAGTAAAAATCTCTAACGTTTTGCATGCTTGTGTTGCTCTCCAACTTTTTTTATTTTTTTACATTTGATTGGGGTTCACAGGTAAAAAAGATTGGGCATCCCTGCTATAGACATATAGTCACTATTTATTGGGCTTGTGGAGGCGGTTTAGTCCTCTGTGTACTGCCTATTTTGAATTCCAGTCCAGACCTGAGCATGTCCCACTTGCTGTAAAATTGCTGCAAAGCCCAAATACACACTAGAAGGCAGTGGTATAACTACAAGTTTCTGGGCCCCATAGAGAAATATCATGTTCCCATACCCCAGGGGCTTTGAGAATAAAACATGTTTCAGAAAGACGGAAAACTGCTGATCAATTAGTGCCCCACTGGCCAGCAGCAGCTGCAGGTATAGTTGTCAGAAGGTATTTTCTGGGTGCCCCTCTGGGTTCTATAATAAAATTGCTGTCTTCTTCAAATTAACTGTACAAAATAACATCTTTTTGCTAGTCTTAAAGAATAGTATGGGAAAAAAATAATAAACTCGGAAAAAACAGACAAATTTGAAGTGTAATTCCCTGTATGAATTTCTCAGGAGGGCCCCCACATAAAAGGTCAGTTATTACAATGCACACGGACACCTCCTAGTAATTGCTCCGAATTCCTTGGGATAAACTGGGGTGCCTTATACTGTAAATAACAGCATGCACAGTATTTTCTCCGAAAGAAGAAGGGTGGTAAAAGGTTGTTCTGACGTGCTGGGCCCCTGAGGGAAGAGGCATCTGCTTATAATCCCGAGGGACTGTGTTGTGTGTATGTGTGTGCACATTATGCTCTCAAGTCTGTACAAGGGTTATGACTAGGGTTGTCACCTTTTCTGGAAAAAAATACCGGCCTTCCTATATATTTATCTTTTTTCCCTATTAATAACATTGAGATCAACCATAATTTTTACCAGCCAGGTGGCAACCCTAGTTATGATGGAAAAGCTTCACTTAAAAAGTTTATATGTATCTAGTCTGAAACAGTATTTCTTTTTACCCCCAATGCATTTTAAAATGTCTTTATATGTGTTTTATTAAAGTTTATATGTATCTAGTTATTGCCTTATCTGAGGGGTACATTTACTTAAAGCCCCTATACACCACTTTTTGATTTCCTGAAGGCTGAGAGACGGAGGGAACGAGAGAGAGAGAGAGAGAGAGAGAGAGAGAGAGAGAGAGAGAGAGAGAGAGAGAGAGAGAGAGAGAGAGAGAGAGAGAGAGAGAGAGAGAGAGAGAGAGAGAGAGAGAGAGAGAGAGAGAGAGAGAGAGAGAGAGAGAGAGAGAGAGAGAGAGAGAGAGAGAGAGATATATATATATATATATATATGTTGGATAGGCAATGTACAGAATGCTGCTTACTGCACTGTCCCTTCCTGTACTATAACCGTTCTCACTAGTCAGTGGGTGTGAGCAATATGCTGCTATGGCTACTACAAACACTCTACCTGTGTTGTGTGATGGGGGTTGTAGCTAATAGTGCTATGATATAACTAGGAAGAATGAAGTACTACGCCCTGTGTAGCGTCCCTCCCTTGCAGCAGTCACTTTAACAGATAAGGGCCTGTGTAAAAGCATGAATGGGAATTAGTTGTTCTGGACACTCTCGGAACACGACTGCGGGGCTAATGTTATACAGTATATTGGTTACTTGGTTAAGATTTAAGGTGGGGCCTGAACAAATGTTGAACGCAAACAGGACAGGGCTGAATCTAAAAACGCCTGAAAACTTTATGTGTACTTTCTGTCGTTTTATAATGAATGTGCCTTGGTTGAACTTTTAAAGCTGTAACATAACAAAGAGCACCCACTGCTTCTCCAGCTCAGCTGCATGTTGCCGTCCCTTTAAATCTGTAGCACGGGCACTGTATACCCCAACTCTGTATACCCAAAACACTGTATACCCCAAACACTGTATACCCCAAACACTGTATACCCCAACACTGTATACCCCAACACTGTATACCCCAACACTGTATACCCCAACACTGTATACCCCAACACTGTATACCCCAACACTGTATACCCCAACACTGTATACCCCAACACTGTATACCCCAACACTGTATACCCCAACACTGTATACCCCAATTACCCCAACACTGTATACCCCAACACTGTATACCCCAACACTGTATACCCCAACACTGTATACCCCAACACTGTATACCCCAACACTGTATACCCAAAACACTGTATACCCAAAACACTGTATACCCAAAACACTGTATACCCAAAACACTGTATACCCAAAACACTGTATACCCCAACACTGCACAGCAGAGCCACTTGCACCTGTTAGTTCTGACTTTGGCTCTACAGATAAAGCCGGCTGTGTGATTTTTTTTCCTTTTGCCAACCATGCCTTGATAACCCCCAGGGAAATTACTGACATTCTTGGTAACAATCCAGCCCTCCTCCTCCCTTACTAATATTAAAATCAGGTAAAATGGCCTCTAGATTAGAAGCTGTCCTTATCACGTGTCCTGCCTATGTCAATAAAGGATTAAAGCCGCTCCAAACTTAGCCCTCATATGTTCACCACAATACAGCTCCATTATCAATTCCGGGTGCTCTGTCAGCAGCGTTCCCACTGTAATAAGTCATTCTGGAGCAAAGGAAAAGCGGCACTCCGTATAAAAATGATGGTTTATTGCAATAGGTCACAGACCAACATCGCCTATGTGACCAACTGTGTTACAATTTTACAAATATTAATTTCAGAGTTCTCTTGTCCTTGCTGAACTCATCCGAATTCCAATTTAATGAGAAGCTAACACCCTGATTCCAACTTCCTTGGAAGCCTCCATTGTTTGATCTACTCTGTTGGGAGCTTCAATAAGACCACTATCTTTTATAGGAAGGTGCAATAACTGTGATCCTTCCATTAACCTCCTTAACTCACAGTATCGTAATATTATCAGAGCTTTCTTTCAAAGCTAACCATGTATAAACAGAGACATAATTTAAGGAATGAGTAAGATTTCGGGTTATTTTTGTAAACATATGATAAAGAGCTGGAATTTATAAAGACTTCACATTTCCATCATTATCACAAAAATAAATTTTCTATACAAGATAAACCGACAATGACAAGCAAAAATATTCACAATAACCAGAATCTGTCTAAGGAAACTGCTATGTACAGCTTTGGGAGTGCCACCAATAGAACAATGTTACACCATGCCAACAAAGAGATCCAGTGTATCACAGAATGATAGACTTATTAAGTCAGACCTGGCATTTTTATCCTAAGGGTTAAGACCCATTATATACTCTTATACTGTTTAGGGTACTTCTCTTTGATCCCCCTCATTAGAGTAAAAGTTTTTCCTGCAAATTGGTTCTAAACAAATTTTGGGAGACAAAGTTTATTCCTTGACTCAAGTTTGGATGCCCGGGAGAAAGGTTAACACGGTCTTGGATCCAATAATTAAGACTGAACTATTTATGCTTTTTTGTAGATTTCTTTAAAAAATTTGGGTCCTATAGATTATTAAAACTAGTATGAATGTTAACATATGGCAACCAGTCTAGTTCTGTTCTACAAAATTGGTTGACTGCTTTATTTTGTATACCTGGCTTAATTGACTGTTAAAAATGGCTATGAATTATCCCCCCCCCCCAAACACCACTTTCCAGTAAGCCCGGACCAGTTTTCATTAAAGGATTACAGTTGTTGTTGGAAACCCACAGCAACTAGAAGGTATGCACATGTTCAACCCAGACTGACAGCTTTAGACATTCAAAGTTCAATTGTAGCTGAATGGTTAGAAATTACAAGGCAGTTGGGTACGACCACTATATTGTTCTGTGTGTGACATCACTGGCTAAACTGGAAGTGGAAGGTGTCTGCTTTCTTTGTGATCTGATGAGTCAGTCTTTGGACTAAACAATCAGATGTGCAGATTACTGAATAACTGCAAGTAACGCCAAGCAAGTGTCTCAGCCATACTATTTACTGCAACAAAACATTGGCTTCTAAGTCATCCATATAAATTAGACCTCATTCTCCTCTTTTCCAATGATTCATTCATTTCTATTTAGCACTTCATCTTGATTACAAAGCATATGTATAAAATGTACGTTCAGGCAAAGTTAAATGATAGATGGATAGGACAGGTAAATTTCCCCCCACTCATTCTACAACTAAGACATCTCTATCATAAAGGTTGACAAATGTATCATATGATTTTTGGGCTTACAAATTGGGCTTACAAATCCTTTAAGGAACTTTTGTCATGCGTGTGCTGCTCCCCAATTCTTTTTACATTTGAATGTGGCTCACGGGTTAAAAAAATTGGTGACCCCTGCTCTAAATCAAGCCACTATTTAAAGTATGTTGTAGGAACAAAAACATTGACTAAAATTTCTAACTTGTTTTGACGTTGACTCAATAACTTCATTTTTCTTCATACAGTGTGCAAGTTTTCAGCAATGATAGGTGGGTTATCTTAGCAAGGCTTCAGGCAGTTTTTTCGGCCCTTCCCAGCGAAAACAATGAAGCCTTTATTGTGATGCCAGCGTGAGCAACTAAACTTGTTTGAGGGCGAGGCTGAAAGTCCTTTGCTAGATTGTTAGTTGTTTGGTTCACTGGCACTGTAGCATAGAAAACAGAAGTCAACACAAGGAAGCAATTATGCAAGGTAGGTCTTTATGGGAAAATGATGTTGCGGTATCTTAACCTCAAAACCAGCAGCTGCAAGAAAGTTATTTTTTATGGAACAGAATGCTGAAGCATTGTCAGGTAACAATCAAGTTACCAGAAACCAGCTACAACTGAATCATTTAGTAAGTGGCAGGTGGAAACATATTTTTAATGCCTTAATTCCCGAAAGTTGTCTTTTCCCCATAAACAGTTTATCATGGCAATGCAGAGAATGACCCCCCCTGCTGCTAAAAGAGACATCAGAGGGACATCACCTGAAGCCTGATCTTAATAGGCACAAAGCACAGGGAGACTACTGCCTCCTCATTTATCCCAATCATGTAAAGCAACTAGCAGAAATGCCCCTTTCAAACTTGTTAATACCCATAACCTCCCTTTGCACAGTGGTATTCCCTAGATAGCCAGTTTCCTGATTATGTGCCCATACATATATATATATATATATATATATATATATATATATATATATATATATATATATATATATATATTTTTTTTTTTTATATATATATATATATATATATATATATATATATATATATATATATATATATATATATATATATATATATATATACACACACATATACACACACACACACGGATTTTGGACCATTTTCAAAATGTGTTCCTAGATCCTTTTCAAAAACGGGCCCATAAAATGGCAATATAAATATAGAAGTCAAACTTTCATGTGACAGATTAATCACCTTTAAAGCAAAAACCCTGTATGATGAAAGAGTTGATGTGAAGTCAAACCCAACCAGCACATTGTAAATACCAATGAGAAAGCCCAGCTCTATCTGTTTTGTGAGCTCTAGGTTAGAAGATAAAGAAGTATACAAACTCTAGACTGCTTGTGATTGATATGGCTCTGACCTTGACTTCAGCAGTGGCTTCATGGTATACATGATCACAACCTCTGTCCACCTACTACAGTTAAAGGCAATAAATCATCAACTCTTGTTCAAAATAATTTTGTAACCTGGGATGATGTTCAGCAGATCGTTGCAACTAAGTATCTGTCCCCATAATATTAATGACCTGGAGGTGGGCATTGAAAGTACTGTTTCTATTTTTTCAGAGGATACTAAATTGTGCAGAACTATAGGTTCCATGCAGGATGCTGCCACTTTGCAGAGTGATTTATCTAAGTTGGGAAACTGGGCAGCAAACTGGAAAATGAGGTTCAATGTTGATAAATGCAAGGTTATGCACTTTGGAAAAAATAATATAAATGCAAGTTATACACTAAATGGCAGTGTGTTGGGGGTTTCCTTAAATGAGAAGGATCTAGGGGTTTTTGTAAATAACAATTTGTCTAATTCTGGGCAGTGTCATTCTGTGGCTACTTAAGCAAATAAAGTTCTGTCTTGCATAAAAAAGGGCATTAACTCAAGGAATGAAAACATAATTATGCTTCTTTATAGGTCCCTGGTGAGGCCTTATCTGGAGTATGCAGTGCAGTTTTGGACTCCAGTCCTTAAGAGGGATATAAATGAACTGGAGAGAGTGCAGAGACTAAGTGCAATTAAACTGGTTAGAGGGATGGAAGACTTCTATTATGAGGGGAGACTGTCAATGTTGGGGTTGTTTACTCTGGAAAAAAGGCGCTTGCGAGGGGACATGATTACACTTTACAAGTACATTAGAGGACATTATAGACAAATAGCAGGGGACCTTTTTTAGTGTTTTTACCTATAAAGTGGATCACCGTACCAGAGGCCACCCCTTCAGACTAGAAGAAAATAAATTTAATTTGAAGCAACGTAGGTGGTTCTTCACAGTCAGGACAGTGAGGTTGTGGAATGCACTGCCGGGTGATGTTGTGATGGCTGATTCTGTTAATACCTTTAACAGTATTCTTGGACAGACATAATATCAAAGGCTATTGTGATACTAAACTCTATAGTTAGTATAGGTATGGATATATATATATATATATATATATATATATATATATATATAATGTATGTGAAAGTATGGAGGGGTGTGTGTATGGATATTGGGTTTTCATTTGGAGGGGTTGAACTTGATGGACTTTGTCTTTTTTCAACCCGATTTAACTATGTAACTATCTGTCCCATCACCTAATGTTACAACTTGTGTCTACCACCACTCACTTATTGCCACAGGCACACATGTAGTGTGCATGAATCAAGGGAACACTTAACTGTAAAATTATGTATATTACACAAAATTTCATTTGACCATTGCTTCACATCGAACAGTGATCCCCAACTAGAGGTTTGCGAGCAACAAGTTGCTCACCAACCCTTTGGATGTTGCTCCCAATGGCCTCAAAGCAGTTGCTTATTTTGGAATTCTTGGCTTGAAGAGACACTTTAGTTGCATAAAAACCAGGTGTACTGGCAAGCTGAGCCTCCTGTATGCTGACAGTCCTTATTTTACAATAGAATGCAGCTCATGGGTAAAAAAAGGTTGGGGATCCCGGCCATAGAATGCTCGGTTAAAAAGACAGCTGTAGTCTCAGACATAAACCAAGCCAGTTTTTTGATAAAAAAGGAAGGCTCTAGTACAGAGTAACTATGAAATGTGATTTAGATTTTAAATATTTTAGTTTTTCCATTTCCATAAATAAACCCATAATAAGAAAATTGATTTTTCTCTATTCTAGATAGTCTTTGTCAAATAATCTCCTAGATTGTGAGTTCATGATCCATACCATACCCAGCATAGGTCACTATCCAAAATCCAATTTTTTTCAGTTTAGTGAAAGAAAGTTAATTTTCTCGAAAACGCAAGCAGATTTCCTAAAGTCTGGGAATTGTATTATTATGGTAACAATTCAGATACTCAAAGGGGGATTAAAACCTTCCAGCTATTGTGCCATTTCTTAGCTGTTCTCAAATAAAAGACCAAAAGCAGCTTAATGACGTTTTATTGGCTTGAGGGATCATTTCACTACATTTACTAAGCTTTACCCAAGACATTTATTTAGGTGTGATTATTGTTAAGGCTGTGCTTGCAAAACTTCACACAATATCTTGAAATAAACATTCTCTCGCTGGTCATGATATAAATGTTCCGCCTTTTGGTGTATGATGAGTCTATTGATTATTGTTCAAGAAATGGGTGTCCCCCATAGAAGATCCAAGTGTGCAAATGTGCAGGAGAATTTGCAACGGAGTGCTGAAGTTACTCGTTCAAGACCATAATAAATCCATTCCTAAATCAATGGAGCACATTTTTAGCACAGTCTAGCAATGACAGACAAGGAGATTAGTTGCCAGCAATAAATCTCCTCTACGTCGACTACTAATCTCCTGCAAATGCTTTCCCAAAGGCAATAAAATAAATAGTTGGTGAGAAAACTTACATGTTGCTTTGTTTTTAGGAAGCTGCGTGACAAAGTGAAAGAGCTGCGTATGTTCTCCCACCAGCTATTTAATTTAGTGCCGCTGGGGAAGCATTTGAAGGAGATTAGTCATCTGCAGTAGAGGAGATGTAAAGCTGGTGACTTATCTTGTCATTGCCCTTAAGCTGGCCACAGACGCAAAGATCCGCTCGTACGAATCACGTACGATCGGACTTCCCCATCTCCCAACCTGCCACTAACCATTCCGATCAAATAAAGTACAATAGAACAGATCAGCCGATGTTCTGCCCTCTGAAAATTGTGCGATCGGCAATACATGCAGAGATATTACCCGAAGCCGAAAGAAATCTTTTAACCTCTACGATCGACCAAACGACCGATCTCTACAAACAGTCCGGACAAAAAATGTCAGGACTCTCCACACACAGTCCGAAAATCGTACGAATCTAGGATTCGTACGATTTTCGGACTGTGTGTGGAGAGTCCTGACATTTTTTGTCATCAGATCTTTGTGACTATGGCCATCTTTAGCCACCGAACCACTACTAAACATATTAGTAATGCCAATAAAGGTTCCATAAGAATTTATACCCTGCTAATGACAATGGCGTTTATCACACATGGAAAATCCCAATCCCCGCAGTTGGCAAAACACCCCAAAATTAAAAAGCCTTTACATTTCCTGTTTCAAGTGAGTTCAATTGCGCAAATCCCACAAAAATTTGAAAGGAGGCATTTTTGCCAAGTTATGATATTCAATCAGCTCGGAAGAGGCAATTTTCAATATTTCTTTGCGCGATTGCAGTAGCCTTGCGTTGGCTTATTACATTATGGAGACATATGAATATCAGCGATAGGTTCCAAATGGGGGCCAGCAGGTAAAGGTGGCCTAGACGTAACAATTTCCTGTAAAAGATCTTTTCTAATAAAGATTGTTTGTTTCAATACACGTATGTAGAGCTGAATTGTCAGATATACAGGTAGAAACAATAGAATTGTACCTGTATCTGACGATTCAGCACTAACAGTGGGCGATGTTTAGGTGCCTTCAAAGGCACCTGATCAAAATTTTCCTAGTAGGCCGATCTAAGAGCCAACCGATATCCAAGTTTTCTGCAATAACGGTCGGCTTGTCTCCCGGCACACGCACCGAATATCGTATGTGTTTTTATGTTAAATTTCTTGCATCTATGGCCACCTTTACGGCATATGGCATATTCAGAGTTGATGAAAATGAATAAAAACTGCATAAATTTTCAATTTAAAAAAACGTGTTGTATTTACTTGTCTAGAGAACAAGACATGACATACCCCCTACCCTCCATAGTCCCCCTCCCTGTTCCACCCGCCCGCACTAGTGTTAATACCTGTAAATGCCCCATAGTCTTTAATTACCCCTCGATGCAGAGTCAGCACAGCGGAGCTCACACAGGGGCCATCTTCACAGCTTCGGGAGTCTTCAGCAATATTCCGGTCCCAAACAACTGCACATGCACCGAAAGGCACGGAAATTGTCGAAGGAACCCGAAGATTACCGAAGCGCCGAAAGATGCCACCCATGGCCTCCACTGCGATGACTCTGTTTCGAGGGGTAATTAAAGACTTAGGGGCATTTACAGGTATTAACACCTGTGCGGGGGGGGACCATGGGGAATATTTAAATTGAATCCTTGATTCAGGGGATTCCCACTTCAATTCTAAATGCAAAGCAATGGTTTGTATCCGTGTGTTTTCAGTTTATCACACGTTAAAACCCGTCAGAGACCAAGATTCTGATTATATGCTGGAGAAATACGAGAAAAAAAGAAAGGTTTAGAAAAGTCAGGAATTTTCTTTGTTGCAACTCTCCTTTTATAAATGTATCCTTTCCTAGAATCAACCATCCCCCCATCTGTCCCTACAAACCAGTCGACTCTCTTATCTTGTACCTGACACCGAAAGGGTCTTTTGTACAGGCAGACAATGCCATTCCCAGACCCTGTAAAGAAACTGTCCCACTTTAAGCTCCAGTGATGAATAGTCCTATTCTATTACAAGCATCTATTACAAACAATATCAAGGATATAAAATATGCAACATCCCCACTTACTCAGTTATCTGAAATTAGATTCCATCTTCTTTTCTTAGAGAGTTTACTCTAAATTATTAACATAATAATGGATTGCATTTTTTAATATATGATCAAATCTGCAACACACTGGATCTGGATGTACAAAAGATTTAAAATATAGTATAGAGCTCCACACAAATCCACCTTTTTCTGGCTAATGCGGTAGGACTTCTGGTAGATTGGTTGGCAGAATGGCAAATCAAATGTAGAATAGTAGATGGGGTTTAATACACAGAGTAAAACTGCTAAACTGAGAATCCATACAGATATTTAACTCACTGAAAACAAAATCAAGCAGCCAAAGATGAGAGCATCTGAGGAGACATTATGTGCCAACATCCTCCACCACCAGATCAAAGCAAGCAAATGATTTTGACGGATCCACCCAACACTAGGCCTCATCTGCACCCTTTATATCAGTGATCCACAACAAGTGGTCTCGCGAGCAACATGTTGCTCACCAACTCCTTTGATGTTGCTCCCAATTGCTTCAAAGCAGAGACTTATTTTTTAAATCCTTGCATGGAGGTAAGCTTTTGTTGCATAAAAACTAGGTCTTTTGCCGAACAGAGCCTCCAGAATAATGCCAGTACCCATAGGGGCTATAAAATGGGCAATCACAGTCCTTACTTGGTATCCCTGAGGAACATTTTGCATGAAGGGTACTTGCTGCCGGAAACATGTTGTGTGAAATGCACAATAAAGATTGAATAGCAGGTATTCTGCTCTTTGCTGTTTTCCGTGATTTGCTATCCTAATATTTTGCATGATTGTGTAGCTCCCCAACTACCTTTACGTTTGAATGTGACTCATAGGTAAAAAAAGGTTGGGAACCCCTGGTTTATACTGTTCTCTGTGTAAATGTGCATGGAGATGTGCGTGATACAGGCCTGGGAAGGCGTGCTAATGTGCCGTTGTTCAGTTTCCTAGTACCAGACGTGACTTGCTGTTGGCTTCTTGCATTTACTTGTCCGACTAACTGGCTTGCGGGCTCATAGGTCACAAAAGATGCAGCAGTACAAGTTACAGGCAGCCACGTTCACTAGTGTTTCACCTGCCTATTATTTTGTTGCCTTGCCCTCAGGGGTCTTTTTTTGTCACAGTTCAGACGTATAAACTATGCACCTGCTTCTCTCTTGGTGGTCACTCTACACTTACAGTTAAGCTCCCCACATGATATAAACTGCCAACAGACTAAAGCTGCCATAGACATGCAGATTATAGCCTATAATCGCCAATTTTCCGACCTGCAACTAACTATTCAGATTAATATAAAGTAGTAAAGACAACAAATCACATGATGCTCGGGCCATGAATTGACAGACTACAATTGTACGAAAGTTATGTACAACAAATAGTAGTGATGGCCATACACGGCATACTTTTACCATTCTGCGATGAATGATTGTATCGTTAAACGGTCGTCTGACAATTGTTTTACCATACGATATGCCATCCACGGAGAACGATTATATGAACAGATATAACCGCATTGTTTGCTTTGTGTACGGACAAACGCTGTTCAACAAATGAGGAGTGGTGCTAGCATTGTGTCACTGTCTGTAGTATATAGTCAGTTTCTCCTTCAATTTTGCGAATGATGATGTTGAGACGATTGTTCGCCCGACGATCGTTCGTACACTGTCAACCATCCGATAGGTTATCGATATTATCAGAACGTTCTGGAATCGGTCGTTTGGAAGTAAAAAATCTGTCCACGCTTAGTCTCCAATTGATATCCTCATGCAGAGATCTTATCGTTAACCAATATAAATATTTTAACCTGTCTGAACGGCTGAATGACCGATCGCCATGGTACAAAAATTTCGGGACACACGCGATCAGAAAATTGTACAAACTGTAGTTTGTACAATGACTTTGTCGGGCCCACCGACGGGCTTCCCCCCGGATTGATATCTGGCTGAAAATCGCCCAGATGTAAGGTTTAAAAATCCTGTCTGATTGAGGACTGCATCAGTTCATTGATACGATCTTCGGTCCGACTGCCTGTATGCTTGTCATTGTGATCAGTCCGATATAGCCTACCTCAAGGTGCACATATTGGGGAGAGATCAGCTCGTTTGCATGTATGGTCACCTTTAGGTTCTCTAACCTGAGCGACAGATTTCAAAAGCACCAATAAAGAATTCCCCCCCACTTGGGACCACCAAAGCTACAAAGAGGGCGAGTGGACAGCAGACAGAGAACATGTCAGGATGAAAGCAGCAATTACACCCAGTTAGTTAACCCAGACTGCACAAGGGTCAGAGAATGGACTGATTAGAAGAAGCAGCAACTTTCTAGTTTGTGGGAAGAGAATAAGTGTCTATTTAAAAGTACTGAATCTACCAGGAATGCTTGGGACCTGGGATATTCTTTCTGTAAATGTCATCACCATAACTAAATCTTGCTAAAAACAAATTTCACCTTTAAAAAACCCAATAGGATTATTTTGCCACCAATATGGCTTCATGCAGATTAGTTACCATCAAGTTCAAAATACTGCTTTATTATTACAGAAAAAAAGAAAGCATTTTTGAAAAATTATAACATATAGACTTATTTGCTTAAAATGGACTCTGTGGGAGATGGCCTTCCCCTAATTCAGAGCTTTCAGGATAATAGGTTTCTGGATAAGTGATCCCATACCTGTACAAAATTGTTGCACAGTTGCCGAGTTACTTTCCACCTCTAGCTCTAAAGTCCGGCCATTTTTCTGACATCCAGTTCTAGTGGATGATTGCACTTTGCCATTCAAACACTGTATAACAAATAGGCAACTCTTACAAAAATGTTTAAAAAAATTGCAACTTCTAGAAAGAACCATAAATGGAAAGTGGGTTGTCAATAATCTGCCTTTCAACACTTTTTTGGAACACAGACCCCTCTGATCTCACCACCAAAGGCCACATTCCGTTATCACGTGACCTAAACAAGATAAGGAAGGAACAGAGTTAGCGCTGGCAGGTCAGTTTCCCCGCTGACCTTCCAAATGAGTTAATTATTAACCAGTCCTCCTCCTCACTGCAGACCTTGAAATAACAGAGAAAAATGCACATATCAAAAGCAACACTTTAACTACAAATTATGCAATTGCAAACCCTCCAGTGTTCGTATTTGTGGGTGGTGTAACGGACTGTGAACACATTATTAAGGAAGAGAGAGTATAAAGGAAATCCATGTTCAAACACCCTCTCTTCCTGCGATGATTGGGGTGGTCAGTCCCAACAAACAGAAATATTTAAAGATTTTCATGCATATGCATGACCCATCATATGGTATCCGTCAGTTTGGCCACCTTCTGGCTAACACTGATATTAAGAAAGTAAACAGAATCTCAATTACAAGCCCTACATTAAAATGCCATATAAATTGCACTTATACCACTTGGGTTTCTTGACAACCTTTGCACCACAACCCATTTCATCTATAACCAACATTACCATCAATACTTGGTGTTAAATTACTGCATTCAAGCAGTCATAAATCTGGCTTCTTTATTGTACAAAGCAAAGCCCCTTGTTATCTCTCAGGAGCAGGACTACCCTACAAAGAGCTTTCTGATGGGTAAACAAAAATGTGGTTTGTGGGAAAATGAAAGACAAAACAACTGCTAAGTGGTGCAGAGCAAAGCCCATTGTCTAGAGATGCTTGTATAAACACACAAGCATTTTATACCCAATTGCTTATTAGTCAGGAGCAAGGAACAGAGAATGGAACTGTGTGGAGGAGATGTGCTTGGCTGCACTCTCCTCCCTGGAATGGGGATGAAGTATGGAAATGGCTGAGATCCAGAGACTGGGATGAAAGGACGATGAATGGAGAGTCCTGTGAAAGGGCCTTGGCTTTGATCTACAGGTGTGACAGGGAAAGGAGAACGGATACAAAGAGCAATTGTTCAGGAGGATAGGGAGCTTTCCACCTTTAATGAACTACAGCTCCCAGCATCCTATGAGAGCCAATGTAGGTTGTTCTATCTCACAAAGAGATGGAGAGAGATCACAAGTTTTTTTTTTTAAAGCGCCTATATAAAACTCCATAAAAATCAAACAATCATGATAGTCAGAGTAGTTTACGCCTGGCTAGTGTTTTTTAAAGACACTACCAATGGTATTATTTTGTCAGAAAGTTAAATGATAAAGGATTATAATAATGGTCAGGGGAGTTCCATGAGTAGCTCAGGGCCAAAAACTTTCACCAGAAACTGGTAATGAAACTCCAGATGGGGCAAAGTTACCATATACAGATAAGGAAACCATTATCCAAAAATCCATTATCCAGAAAGCTCCAAATTATGAGAAGCTTATCTCCCATAGACTACATTTTTTAATATAATAACAAAACAGTACCTCACACTTGATCCCAACAAAGATAAACATTATCATTATTAGAGGCAAAACAAACGTATTGGGTTTAATTAAGGTTTGATCTATTTTTAGTAGATTTAAAGTAGGGAGATCCAAATTACAGAAAGACTCCTTATCTGGATTACCCTAGGTCCTGAGAATTCTGGATAAAGGGTCCCATACCTGTTCCATTGCCATAAACAGTAGCCAGTTGTTGACTTGTCAAATTTACATATGTGCCCTGATAGTTGGGCAGAAAGCCTAAAATCGCCCATATCCCTCCATCAAATCTGTGTGTGTGTTAAAGCATTTAATCTGGATCACATTAGCTTGACTTTAGTATAGTAATGAAACCTGAAAGATAAGTGCAGGCAGTTATTAGGAAACATAACTGCTTTATCAGAGAGTCTTTACAGCAGCCCTGAGCATTAACACTGTCACCATAATCTACTGCTGTATTAGGGCAGGGGTACATGGGCAGATTCGGGGAGATTTAGTTGCCTGGCGACTAATCGCCTCTTCTTCTAGGCTGCAATCTCCCCGAACTACCTTCCCCCTTCCTTCCGCCTGCTTAAAATGAAAAATCGCCTGCGCCAATGCACTCATGGCGCTTCGATTTCCGAAGTCGCCCGAAGTTTCCTTGTGAGACAACTTCAGGCGACTTCGGAAATTGAAGCGACGCAACTGCCATTGTGCTGGTGTTTTCTCATTAGCTAGCAGGTGGAAGGCAGGGGAAAGGCAGTTCGGGGAGATTGTTGTCCCGCAATAGAGGCGATTAGTTGCCAGGCGACTAAATCTCCCCGAATCTGCCCTTAGGGGGTTGGTTAGTAAAATTATCCAGTAAAAATAACTACTTATAATACACAAAAGCCATGAATATCTTGCAAATGATATGCTTATAAATGGTGCTTAGTGATGTCATCAGTAATAAACGGTCAGTAGTGATGTAATTTTTGTCACACGACTAACTAAAACTTGTGTATTATAATAAATAAAGTACCCCTTGTTGTAAAATATGAGGATATTAGAAGTCACCTCGGAGTTCCGTGACCTATATAAAAGCACTCGGACTTCGGCCTTTTGCTTTTATATGGTCATAGAACTCCTCAGTGACTTATAATATACTTATATTTTACAGGAGGGGGGACTTTATTCACTTTACAATATATACTATATCTATTTCTCCACTTGGGTGTCCAAACAACCCCTAAGAAACCCAGAAAACAGTCACAGGAGGGTCTACTGCACAGTCAGTTGTAGGTGAGGAACAGTATTAACCTGGATAACACCCACATAGTGACCCATTAAAAACTTTGCACTCGCCCCACATACTGTAGAAAGCAACAGTTACTGGTTTCACAGCAGGCAGCAGAGAGGAAAAAGGAACAGAAAGCATTGTAATCAGACAACCAGCGAAAAACCATACATTTTATAAACAAGTACTTAAAAAAGAAATGGGCCAAAAATGTAATTACAGTGTCTCTAAAAAGTGATCTGTTGTAAGAAGCTCAGCAATGCCATTAATCCTTTCCCATTAACAAAACAGGGCTATGATCTAGGGGTGGCGGGATGTTTGGGCTTTGTAGCTGGCTGCTTACAAGCTTTAAAGGAATGTGAGGAATCTTAATCTGTACCTAGCACTGCCAGCCTCACTTCTGTGAGTCAAACCAGAACCAAACGGGTTGGGGAATGTCAGATACATTTAGTTGTTATGGAGTAATTTGTATATTATTCACAAACTTCTACTGAACATGACTTGCAATTGATATTAATTATATTAAAATAGATATTTGGCTTGGAAAGTATGCACCAGCGCAGTTATCGTTCTCAATTAATCCCAGGTTTACTTGCACTGTGCGCCTGTATAAAGACCATTCTACTATCAGTCTTATATTATAACTAGGGGTGCAAACAAAACCATATCATATTTAATTTAACTGAATCCAAAATTTCTGTCAAAGCCTAAACTTAATTCAAACACTAATTTTTCTATTCACATTTATTGTATTATTATACAGTACAGGGATGGGATCCATCATCCGGAAACCAGTTATCCAGAAAGCTCCAAATTACAGAAAGGCTGTCTCCCATAGACTTAATTTTATCCAAATAATCCAAATTTTTTAAAACGGATTTCCTTTTTCTCTGCAATAATAAAGCAGTACCTTGTACTTGATCCCAACTAAGATTTAATTAATCCTTATTAAAGGCAAAACAAGCCTATTGGGTTTTTCATGTTTAAATTACAGAAAGATCCATTAACCAGAAAACCCCAGGTCCCAAACATTCTGGATAACAGATACCCATACCTGTAGTACCTAAAATGTACTTAATCCTTATTGGAGGCAAAACAATCCTATTGGGGTTATTTAATGTTTAAATGATATTCTAGTACAAGATCCAAACTAAGGATAGATCATTTATGCGGAAAACCCCAGGTTCCTGGATAACAGGTCCCATACCTGTATTATTATCTTTTATTTATATATCACTGACACATTTCCGTAGTCTGATTTACATGTTGCACAACAGTCCCTGCCCCAGCAGAGCTTACACTCTAAGGTCCCAATCCCACTCATGCATCGTCGGGTCACATTTCGGCAACTTTGCACAATAAACAAAACTGCATTGTATCTGGAAAAAAAGCCATTTGCCTGCAGTTATGTAAGAGAGCGTGTGAAACTGTAACAATCTGAATATGATAAAAAGGAATAATAATGCATTTCGGGAGGAAGCAGTGTGTTGTTTTAACAGGCAGTGACATGCAAAGGAGGTTTTTGCCACCAACCTATTAAAGAACAACACAACCTATATTTTTCCATGAAAGGACGGGAACTTTATAGATCTGTCAGTGATATAATATGTTCTTTGATAAGGAATCAGTGTGCTTTATGGCAAGTGCCCTTCTATGATTTGCATAGAAATCAGATCACAAAAGCCACTAATTATCTTCCCATGCCCAAAGGTATTTACACCTGAGCAGCTGGCATTCTCATCACATGATCACAGTCCTTCGGCAGGTAATTATATGCAGATACATATTAGGTTGTCATCTGCCTTTTAAATAGCAGGGTAGGCTGCATGTTACACTGGTGCAGGTGTGGGAAAAATGAATTAAAAACACCATCTAATAACTCTGACTTTAAAGGGGATCTCCACCCAAAAACTGATTTTTTTTTCTGCACAGTGGAAGAAAACATATTTCTACCCAGCTTTTTAATTTACATTATTAAAAAGATATCAATGGTTTTAATGTTATTTGTAAATCTAATTGTCCCTTTCTCTTTTCTAGTTAGGACTCGAATGTAGAAGTGAGTTCAGGTTTGTTAATTGACTGGCTCGGGAGTCAGAACCAGAAATGCAGAGAATAGAAATGGCCAGGCAGATACGTGTTTCGATGGCAATTACATTTAATAATAAGGACTTAAAAAGACATTGCAAATCAATGGTTATGGAAAGTTGTTTAAAATGACGTTCTTTCATTAAGCAAGGGGTGTTGCTCCCCTTTAAAATATAGAGAACAACAATATACAGAAACACAGCATGTAATTTATATATCAGATATAAAGAGTAAACACCATATCGTTATAGTTGTCTAGAGATGCATGTAAATGTAGAATAAAATTATTTTTTTTCGCAAACATGTCAATGTTGGATACACCTAAGTGGAGGACACAGGCCACTCCCATTACGCCTTTGCACGCAGACACTGTCCTCATTTACCCAAGTACGTGCCTTTGAAATATGTAACTCAGCCAAATTCCTTATTTACTAAATGATAAATGACATATTGCGAGATTTAATTAAAAAAGCCAACGTTAATACAATACAAAGGAGGAATCCTTTTGATCGAACACCAGTGACATAAGGTGGCATTAAAGAAAGAAGGTGCAAAGTAAAATCCTACCGACTGGCCCATATCAACTGATATACTATACATTGATAATATATTATATACACAATGTTATATGTTGACACTATGGTCTCTTAATTTGACTGAGTCTCACAGCAAAATCATTTTAGGGAATACCTTTTTTTATTTTTTTTATTTAGGTAATTATGTACCATCTACTGGCACAAGGCCATAATTCACAGGACTCTGATCTGACTTCTACTATCCTTTTATGTTACAATAGGGGATACCTAATTTATGAAAAAAAAAAAATACACACATTTTAGTGGGACATATGACATCATTAAAGGGGTTGCTTGCCTTTGAGTTAACTAAAGCTGGCCATAGACGCAAAGATCTTATTGTGCGAATCGAGGATTCGTACGATTTTCGGACTGTGTGTGGAGAGTCCCGACATTTTTCGCCCGGCGGAGATCGGTGGTTTGGTCGATCGGACAGGTTAAAAGATTTATGTCAGCTGTGGGTAATATCTCTGCGTGTATTGCCGATCGTACGATTTTCAGAGGGAGACTGTCACTAGCTTTGGTCGTACATAACTTTCATACGATTGCTGTCAGGGGCAGAACATCGGCTGATCTGTTCTTTTGTACTTTATTTGATCGGAATGGTTAGTGGCAGGTTGGGAGATGGGGAAGTCCGATCGTACGTTGATTCGTATGATCGGATCTTTGCGTCTGTGGCCAGCTTTATAGTACAATGTAGAGTGAATTTCTGAGGCAATTAGAAATTGGTTTTCACTTTTTATTTTCAGTGGTTTTTGAGTTATTTAGCTTTGCAATTTCAGCCATCTTGTTGCTAGGGTCCAGATCTGGGCCAGATCTCGATCGGACAGGTTAAAAAATCCTGTCCGATCGCGGCCTCATCTGTGCGATCAGACTGCACATATCCGATTCATTATGATCCGATCGTTGGGCCCTAGGGCCCACCATCGGATCAGCCCGATATCTCCCACTTCAATGAGGGCATATTGAGGAAAGATCCGCTCGTTTAGCTACATCACCGAACAAGCAGATCTCTACGTCTATGGCCACTTTAACAGAGCATATGATTTTAGGTAGGGTCAGTGACCGCTATTTGAAAGCTGGAAAGAGCCAGAGGAAGAAGGCAAATAATTCAAAAACTATACAAAATAAATAATGAAGCCCAATTAAAAAAATGCTTAGAATCAGCCATTCTATAACATACTGAATGTTAACTTAAAGGTGAACACCCCCTTTAAGCCCCCCTAAACTGGGAACCCCGACCAGTCACATGGTTTGCTTCCCCTTTACTTTATAATAACCACAATATTGAATACTATCATTTGCTTACAGAAATAACAATTGTTCCCATAATTAGACAACTCAAATCATAAAAAAAGTTGCTAGATTCTTCTAAAAGAATATACTCCCTTATATATGTTGCAAGTACATTACACAGCGTATAGGCGAGCCTGAGAATTGTGCTGTTGTTGAACTACAGCTCAAAATATCAACTAACAGCAGGAGGGGTATGAAAATAACACAGCCTTGATGTTTGGGGGGTATTCCTTCTGTTATTAGATGAAATAATGACATAGAAGCAATACGGTGAGCAGTTGGGATTCGCCCGACTGGAGTAGAAGTTACAGCCCACACCACAGGCGCTTTACCTGTTCATACGACCGCAAGCGATATGGCAGCTTCCTTCAGGCTCCTGTTCGGTCTCTCAGTAGTGGGAAAGTCTGGACGAGAGAAAATACAAATCCAGCTTCGGTGACACTTCCACACTACAAGTTGGGGGAATCGCCACAAATCAGCTGATACTCTACCCACCCAGCACTCTTCTGGAATGAGCCGGAGAACAACCTGCAACACCTCAGTGCTTTGCCATTGGCCAGCCCTCGCTTCCTGTTCCGCCCCCACCTGCCAAATCCGCTCAACACAAGGCGACTTCCATATACCACGCCCCATTTTCGCAGGTATGGGAGTGGCTAGGTGTCATCCGCTCTAGGTGAGGTAATGCTGCCGGGATCAGCCACGCTTAACCCTTTCCCTTCTGTAGCAATGTTTGTTTTCTAGTAGAACATCAGTTAGTGTATATGCTGACCTTTCCACCCGTTCTGCACTGTTTGTTTGACTATAGTTCCATTTTAAAGGGACACTGTCATGGGAAAACATGTTTTTTTTCAAAACGCATCAGTTAATAGTGCTGCTCCAGCAGAATTCTGCACTGAAATCCATTTTTCAAAAGAGGGAACAGATTTTGTTATATTCAATATTCAAATCTGACATGGGGCTACACATATTGTCAATTTCCCAGCTGCCCCAGTCATGTGACTTGTGCTCTGATAAACTTCAGTCACTCTTTACTGCTGTACTGCAAATTGGCATGATAGTAATTCATCCTAATGTGCAGGCACAAGTCACATGACTGGGGCTGCAGGGAAACTGAAAATGTCTAGCCCAATGTCAGATTTCAAAATTGAATATAAAAAAATCTGTTTGCTCTTTTGAGAAATGGATTTAACTTAAAGGTGAACTACCTCTCTACCATTTAAAATTTCCTTCCTGAACCAGAAAGTGTATTTTTTGATTTGTAATATTGGTGTGTAGGTCGTGGGCTCTCAGAAAGAGCCAGCACTTTAGGATGGAACTGCTTTCTGACAGGCTGTTGTTTTTTCTACTCAATGTAACTCAATGTATTGCAGTGGGACCTGGATTTTACTACTGAGTGCTGTTCTTAGATCTACCAGGGAGCTGGTACCTTACCATTGTTCTATTGTTAGGCTGATGAAAGGGAGGGGGTGATATCATTCCAACTTGCAGTACAGAGTGACTGAAGTTTTTCAGAGCACAAATCACATTACTGGGGGCAGCTGGGACACTGACAACATGTATATCCCATGTCAAATTTAAAAATTAAAAATAAAAAAATCTTTTAATCTCATCTTTCTAATTTGTGCACTCCTTGCTGGCTGGAAACTGTGGGCCCACCACCTCACCCCTATGCTTCACCGTTGTGTCATCTATATAGAAGAATAATGGGCTTTATTAAACCACCACAAGCACTTATATATAAAGCAGTTTGCATTTTAGGCATATTGTTCCCATAAAAAATGTATTATTGGGCCATTAACCATGACTCCTTCTACAGGACGCAATTTAATTATTACAAATTACTAGTGAGCTGTCCTCTGCTGTGTTTAACCAGATATTCAGGTGCTCGCAGCATGCTTTTTTTTATAGGGAAGGCTTTTCTTCCCTTTCTGTTATGATGGTATAACTTTGAGCTAAGCATTTATAAAAAAACATTCCACTACGATTGGTTTTAAAGGTCACAGTAGTGACAATGTGTAACACGCCCATTCAACACAGAGGCACAGGTGTATGTGGCCAGACAATGTGTAACACTTTGTTGTCCTCTCATTGCACAAGTATTTCCTTTCTTAATCCTTGGAACCTTATTGCTTAATTCATGTTTAGATTATGAGCATGTATGTGAGATTGCCTCTTCTACATTTAAAAAAGTATTTCTTGTGTATCAAAACACCAAATTAACAACAAGGTTAAATAAGATCCGATTGGAGTTGTCTTCAAACTCTGAAGAAATGTACAGTTAGGGCTCTTACTCATTGGCGTTCTGACCTGCGCTCCCCTGCGTTCCGTTTTTTGGCGTTCAGCCGCAGGGGAGCGCAGGAATAGACGCATGTCATTATTTCAAATGGGGCTGTACTCACTCAGGCGCGTGTAGGCGCCGAACGCAGGTTGAGACGCAACATGCTGCATTTTTCCTGCGTTCGGCGCCTACACGCGCCTGAGTGAGTACAGCCCCATTTGAAATAATGACATGCGTCTATTCCTGCACTCCCCTGCGGCTGAACGCCAAAAAACGGAACGCAGGGGAGCGCAGGTCAGAACGCCAGTGAGTAAGAGCCCTTACGGGAACGGTTCCCAGGGCAAAATTGTCTATTTAATCCTACCAGAAGTGCACGCAGTAGTAATTAAGCCAGTGTGCAATGCTAAGGGCTCTTACTGACGAGCGGTTGTAGCTCTGTTCCCCTGCATTCCGTTTTTCTGCGTTCAGCCGCAGGGGAGCGCAGGAATAGACGCATTACATTTTTTCCAATAGGGCTGTACTCACACAGGCGTGAAAAATGCAGCATGTTGCGTCTCAACCTGCGTTCGGCACCTACACGCGCCTGTGTGAGTTCAGCCCCATTGGAAAAAATGTAATGCGTCTATTTCTGCGCTCCCCTACGGCTGAACGCAGAAAAACGGAATGCAGGGGAGCGCAGCTACAACCGATCGTCAGTAAGAGCCCTTAATATGTCGCCGGACTATTAAACCATAAGGAAATAATAATGAAGCAGCTAGAAAAAGTACAAAAAGAGAGAACTCGACACCACATACAGTATAGCGTGAATGTTTGTCACCCACAAAGGGTTAACAGATATAAGGCATTTCATTAAAGGAAAACTATACTCCCAAAATGGACACCTAAGCAACAGATAGTTTATATCAAATTAAGCGACATATTAAAGAATCTTATCAAACTGGAATATATATATTTAAGTAAATATTGCCCTTTTACATCTCTTGCCTTGAACCCCCATTTGGTGATGGTCTGTGTGCTGCCTCAGAGATCACCTGACCAGAAATACTGCAGCTCTAACTGTAAAAGGAACAAGTGTTGAAGCAAAAGGCAGAACTCTGTCTGTTAATTAGTGACCTAAGAAGTATAGTTTGGTGTGTTTGTGTGCACAGTGAATCTTATGATCCCAGGGGGCGGCCCTTATCGTTTAAAATGGCAATTTTCTTTTTATGATTACCCAATGGCAGATACTATTAGACAAGTATGTTATTATGAAAATGGTTTATTTACATGAAGCAGGGTTTTACATATGAGCTGTTTCATGCAATATCTTTTTATAGAGACCTACATTGTTTGCGGGTTACAGTTTTCCTTTAATCCTTTATGGTCAGCATGTGTCACCCAATCGGCATCACAAAGGGTATATAACAGTGTAATATAATTTATTAAAGTATTCTTATAGGGGTGGGTAACGTTTAGTATGTCATAGAATGACTAATTCAAAACAACTTTTCAACTGGTCTCCATTATTTATTTTGTATAGTTTTTTAATTATTTGCCTTCTCTTTCTTACTCTTCCAGCTTTCAAATGGGGTTCACTGACCCCATCTACAAAACAAATGCTCTGTAAGGCTGTTATTGATTTTATTACTCACCCTTCTATTCAGGCCTCTCCTATTCATATTCCAGTCTCTTATTCAAATCAATGCATGGTTGCTAGGGTAATCTGGACCCTAGTAACCAGATTGCTGAAATTGCAAATTGGAGAGCTGCTGAATAAAAAGTGAAATAACTCGAAAACCACAAATAATAAAAAATGAAAACCAATTGCAAATTGTCTCAGAATATAACTCTCTACATAAAAAACAAACAAAAATGAACTCAAAACTTTTTCAACCCCTTTAAAAGCAATTTGTCTATTAGATTAGAATACATAATCACATAGCAGAGTAATGCACAAGCTCTAATGCAGTGATCCCCAACCAGTAGCTCGTGAGCAACATGTTGCTCTCCAACCCCTTGGATATTGCTCCCAGTGGCCTCAAAGCAGGTGCTAATTTTTTGAATTCCAGGCTTGGAGACAAGTTTTAGTTGCATAAAAACCAGGTGTACTGCCAAACAGAGCCTCAATGTAGGTTGACAATCCTTATAGAGGCTACTAAATGGCCAATCACAACACTTATTTGGCACCTCAAGAACATTTTTCATGCTAGTGTTGCTCCCCAACTCCTTTTACCTCTGAATGTTGCTCACTGGTTCCAAAGGTTGGGGATCCCTGCTCTAATGACTCACAACACTGATGGCAGCAACAGCACTGTGGTTTGGCGAGACACTTAGGGCTTTTACACAGGCATTTGTACCCGTGCTCCCTAGTGGTGGATTATTTGTACTTTGAACTGCATGGAATCAGGGGAGTGATCTGGCCTATCCTCTTTGGGGACAGTAGCACAGGAGCCAGTTGAATATAGGCAAAATCATGGATACAGGCATGCCAACCTAGATTGGAAGGGATCTGTATGCATCTTGGCCATGCCAACCTTGCCCCTGTTCCGGCCCCACCTCCAGCTGTGCTTTTAGCTCCACTGCTTCAGAGGGCTGTGGGTGACAATTCTGTGCATTCGAATTAAGAAGGAAGGATAGGTTTTGGGTGCAAATTAGTGATAGAAAACATCTATTCCCACCCAAACTGGCTCGTGGTGGCCATAAAACAATTTGGAATGTAGAAAAGGATGTCCATAATGGGGAAAAAAAACATTAAACCCATCTAAGCAACTTTACAATTTAAATTAATGAAAATTATTACATGGTTTTATAATCATAAATGTATTTGCCATTGAATGCAGTATCTATCTGTTCTTTTACTAGTCTCTGCACTGCTGATTCGGACTTTTGAAACCATGTAGCAGGGGCTGGTTAACAGACCTAGAGGAGAACGAACTTCTTTAACATTGTTTCAGGACACGGTTCCAGTGAGTGCAGCAGGGAACAGAAAAGGATAAATACATATTGCTTTCAGTTGCAGGTACATTTACAAATAGCTTTCCCTGTATCCGCCAACTCTACATATGAATTCATTGTGATGAAACTTCAAGATGACATCAGTGAGCTGTGTGTGCTCGGCAAGCATGCAAACATGTGACTTTGAAAAGACTTCTCAATATCAGGGAGAGAACCATAGTGAGTACACTATGTCCCAGGCCTCTTCAGTGGGGTTGTTCTCAATTCTAAACCAGTGATTTTGCCACTGGACCCACATGTTCATAAATAAACATTCTTGCAGCTTAAAGGGTAAAATCAAAAATAAATATGAGAGAAATTCTAGACAAGTTATTGGAAAGTTCTGAACAACTTTCCAATATATATTATTCAAAAATGCCTGAATGGTTTAATAGTAAATGTACCTGCAATTGAAAGCAGTATTTGTCCCGTTCTGTACTATCTTCAATGTAGCAGAAGTCAGCTCTTCTATAGCCCAGGCTGTATTTCTAATGATGCTTTAAGCTGGCCATAGATGTTGAGATTTTTAAAAGATCAGATCCTCATCGTGAGACCACGATCTTCTTTTTGACCTGGCCGATCAATTTCCTGACAGATGTCGGCCGAAAAATCGTAAGATGTACGATTGTTCGAATCCCACTAACCGCACGCTAATTTCGAAGGATTGGTCAGACTTCCCTAAAATCGGTCGTTCGGCAAGAAGAATCGTTGCGTCTATGGGGTCTAATATATGCTTCTTTACAGCTCTGTTAATCAGTTGGATTCTGCTACATTATTTAAATAGTCAGAACCAACAGTGCAGAGAGCAGGGAAGAGGCAGATCCTGTGTTCAATGGTTACAAATAACTTTAAAACCACTTAAAATATAATGGCCCAGTATGGAACATGGTTAAGAATTATATTTTCTTTCCTAAAAAAAAGTGTTATTGTTCTTGTTCACATTTAAACACATTTTCAGTTCATTTGGTTTCAGATAGTTCACCAGAAATAATTAATAATAATCCTGATTACTTTCTGTTTTCTATTTGTGAAAATACTATATTATATTAATACTAATATTAAAGTGTAAAGTTACATTTTTTAGATACATTTAGTTGATTGATACATTTCTCATCTTTGGCCCTGCTGAGCAGAATCCCTGAGTTTCATTAAAGGCAGCTGTTAGAATCGATACAATAATTGCTAATATTCCCCAGATGCTGCTGAGAAATGTATCAACTAATTGTAGCTAATTGTTCAGAAGCTGCATCTGGATCACTGAAAAACTGGAACCCTAAAATTAAACTTCAATTTTGAAAAAACTGTAAAAAAAAGTTGATGTTTCTGGTGAACAATCTGAAAACAATTTAACTGAAAAAAGTTTTGGCAGGTGAACAACCCATTTACTTTATATAGGGCTACCTGTATATGCAAGGCTGTTTCTTTTTCACCATGCATTCATAGTGCAGACATGGTGAACAAGCCTTGCAGCAAATATGTGTATATATATATATATATATATATATATATATATATATATATATAAATATATAAAATGGAACAAGCTTGCACATACAGGTCTTACAAAAAATAAAGATGTTTATTGGGGAAAAAAAACAACGTTTCGGCTAGCACTATATATATATATATATATATATATATATATATATATTTATTTATATATTTGCAAAGATTAAATCCATATCCCCTACTGCTCACAATCCTGTGGGTTGGTAACTTACAGGCACAAAATAAGACTCTTGAAACAAAGCCCTAAGCAATTAAGAAAAAGGTTTGGGGCGCTCAAGACTCACCCCTCTGCCACCAGCGTTCCCACTGCGATTAGCTCAAAAGGGTAGAAAGGCGGCATTCCGTTTAAAACGCATCAGGTGATGTTGGTCTGTGACCTGTTGCAATAAACCACCTTTTCTTTTTTTAACCGGACTGCCACCTTTCTATTCTTTCGAGCATACCTAAGCAATTAAATCACATTAAGATAAGTTGACTTTGAGGCATACTATTCCAAGAATGATCCTAGTCTGTATCCTTAAAGTTGGTCAATACTTGTGTTGCTTATGCTGAACTACAACTTTTCCCAGAACCCTCAGCTGGCTTGCTAACAAAGTAAGGCACACAGAAGAGTTTTGGTTGAAGTTAATATTAGTCATAAATTTAGCCTAATTCTCAGATAAAACAATGGTAGTTTTTAATATCCCAGTGCCCAAATTCTTACCTGATTAGACCGAGAAAAGGCCAAATGCCAACGTTAGAAAAATAAGCAACACACGTTCTTCTAAATCCTTTCTTGTATGGGGATTGCTCTGCTGCCTGTGTCCCACTTGTTACTCTTGTGGGTGGGCATCTCTCAGGACACAAGGCTTCTGGTTGCCACGACACCCTGGTTTCAAAAAGAAGCTTGTGACCAATGAGAGAAGCATTGAGTGAGTTTGTTTGTGTGTGTGTGGAAGGGAGGGGGTGACCCTGGTGACTAATGGGGCTGTGTGACAAAAAAAAGAAATTAAAAAAAAAAAGGACTTGAGGAGGGAAGGGTGAGGGCACTGGGAAAGGGGTTAGAGTGAGGGTCACTCACCACAATGAGAAGGCACTCATGCAAATTGCACTGAAAGACAAAGTGATGACAGATAACTGGATGGACTCAACTGCGTTAAACACATTCCCTATAACAAGCCGTTCTTTTGTGTGCTCTGGTTAGTTACAGTAAGAGCTACTTTGGCTTTCTGTATTCTTTCATCTAAAATGCATTCCAATGGTAAGGAGTAACTCCAACTATCAACCAATTTCTTTCATTACTTTGCTCCTTTTTATATAGAATATCTGTTAGTTTTTTTCCCCTCCCCTACTGGAAAACATGAGAGGGGAAAGAAAGGGGTTATACAACAAAAGAGAAACCAACTATTTGTGAGGTACTACAGGTATGGGACCTGGGGTTTTCTGGATAATGGATCTTTAGTCGGATTCTGTAATTTGGATCTTAATACCTTAAGGGGCAGATTTACAAAATTCGAGTGAAGAATTCGAATGTAAAAAACTTCGAATTTCGAAGTATTTTTTGGGTACTTCGACCATCGAATTGGTTAAATTCGTTCGAATTCGAACGATTCGAAGTAAAAATTGTTTGACTATTCGACCATTCGATAATCGAAGTACTGTCTCTTTAAAAAATACTTCGACCACCTACTTCGGTAGATAAAACCTACCGAAGTCAATGTTAGCCTATGGGGAAGGTCCCCATAGGCTTGCCTGTGATTTTTGATCGAAGGATTTTCCTTCGATCGTTGGATTAAAATCCTTCGAATCGTTCGATTCGAAGGATTTAATCGTTCGATCGAAAAATCCTTCGATCGATCGCAGGATTTGCGCAAAATCGTTCGACTTCGATATTCGAAGTTGAACGATTTTAGTTCCCAGTCGAATATCGAGGGTTAATTAACCCTCGATATTCGACTATTGATGAATCGGCCCCTAAGTCTATTATTTAAACATGAAATAAACCCAGTGGGCTTGTTTTGCCTTCAATAAGGATTTATTATATTTTAGTTGGGATCAAGTACAAGGTAGTGTTTTAATATTACAGAGAAAAAGGAAATTACTTTTAAAAATTGGAATTATTTGAATAAAATGGAGACTATGGGAGATGGCCTTCCGGTAATCTGGAGCTTTCTGGATAATGGGTTTCCGGATAACAGATCCCATATCTTTAATTATACAATAAATAAGTGCTACTTCTTATTACTTATTGGTGACCTGAAAAATGCAACACAACTGCTATTTACATTTGCTGGTCCCTCATTTGCAGCTGTAGCAGCATAGCAATTCACTGGATAGCATTGCAGCTTTGCAGGACTGGAGTCCTGGTTTGATTGCAACTAGGGGACTATGTTTATGGAGTCAGTAGGGGTCATTTTTGAGCAGAAAGGCAGTACTCAAAGCTTCAGGTGCGTAACGACAGAGGTAACAGACCCTGCAGCTGCAGGGGGCCCAGAAGGTATAGAGGGCCCCATGAGGCCCACGTAAACAGCAATTTCAACATATATTGGTATAATATGACAACCCCTATATATGTTGGGGGTCCTAAAATTCATTTGCTGTGCCGACACCAGCAACTTCCCCCCATTAATTGCAGTGCTGCCTGCGTTTAGCAGTGTTGTATCCATGAGGGGTGGGAAGGGGAAGGCACATAGGCATCCCTCTCACACCCCTACTCGTCATATACCTTGCAGTCTTGAGGCAGTGGTGTGGGGGAAGGGGGGGGATAAGTGGGTTTTGTTTGACTTGTGGGTGGAGTTTTTGACATAATTGGGGCATATTCAGAGCAGATTATGGGCAGGGCCGGATTTCGAGAAGCGGCGTCCCAAGGCCGCATGGTCCAGATGCCGACTTCTTCTTGTACGCTGCCACCTGCCGCCGCCACCGCTTGGTCCTAGCGCTGGCCCCGTGTGCCTGTACGAGCGCACTTTCAAGCACCAGAGCACTGGGGAGCTTTGAGTCCCCAGTGTTACTTAGGGATGCGGCGCCCCTAAAATGTTGCCGCCCTAGACCCGGGCCTTTGTGGCATCGCCACAAATCCGGGCCTGATTATGGGCTTGACCATTCATGCAAGGGGCTTTTTTTCACTGGGGTCCTATTTTTACTTCTTGTCATGGCCTACCACTCAGGGGGCCCAGGTGACTAATAATTAGGGCCCTTTGGGGGAAGGACCCTGCTAACTTAGTTTTATGAGGTGCCATGTTTATTGTCTTTTTGGTCTGAATCAGGCCCAGACTCTATCTATGGGCTCTGGCAAATGCCAGAGGGACTGCTATGAGGTGCCATAGAAATTCAGTATTTAGTGGGCTGGTGGGGGCTGTTTGGGTTTCTGAGTGGGCTGATTGGGCCTCTGTGTACCTGAAATGCCAGGGGCCAGGCCTATTTTAATTCTCAATCCGGACCTGGTCTGAATTCATTATATGGAATTAGAAAACGTTCCTTCCCTGGACCAGTTAGTGTTAATATCCCACTAACACAGATGTGCCCATACTTTATACATTGTATCACTGCAGGGTTTAAAACAGACAGTATGTTATTTAATTTAACAGTGCTTATTTATCAAGCCATTGCTTTATATGAAAGTCTAATGGTAATTACCCAAGGGGATACATGGTAATATCACTGGAGTAGGGAGAACAGGAACATCATGAGTGTCGCCATGAAATGATCAGGACCCCTCCACTTCTTTTTTACTGAAGATTTTCTCATAAATATCTTCCACTTGGATCCAATCCTGTGCTGTGCATTTATGGGTTACTAATAGGCATAAAAAAACACCAGTTACATCACAAAATGATGTATGGATACACTCCAAGATGTCACAATAGTCTGAATAGACTTGTCATTTCTGTGGACTGTCCCTTTTTATGGGTGGACTGCCAATATTCGAGCAAACAAAAGGGGTAGAGCATAGCAGAACACAGGTGAGTGCTTGTCTTGCTGAGCTTTCCTTGGAAGACTTATCACGTGCAGGGATAGAAATAAAACACACACACGGATCAATATTGGATAAGATCATAAGAATAATATATCAAGTAAGAAAATTAATACATCACCGATTGAACACAACGCAACGTCTAGCCAGCTACCCTTGGCAGACTTTTGAGAGGAACATCAGCTCTCAAACCCTCAAAGCCAGATCAATCGGGCAAGGTTCTACACAACACGTCTGCTTGTAGATAAAGTCCTGAAACCTCCTCCGCTGAGCTCCTTTTTATATTAATATAATAACAAAGTAAAGGATGGCTACAAGCCCAGAACGGTGACCATGAGAATGACCACGACAATGAAAATAACCATGTGAATGAGATACGAGAAGTAATTATTATATTGAAATAATAACAAAGTAATAGATGGCTACAAGTCCATTACTGTGACCATGAGAATGACCATGTTTATATATTTATGAGTTAATTAACTCAACTCCTGCTGTTCTCTTGTCTCCAACTAATGCTAATACATCCATATAACAACTAAGGAGCCATATTGGATACAATTGATCACACTCACATTTATACATGGCCTGCCATGTCACATTTGTATCACAGTGCTCAAATGATTAACTACATTATACCATTTGCTAATTTTTATTGTATTATTGGCAGATTAGGGGTAGACCACTATCTAGAACCCTGGGCCTGTGCAGTTTTCTGCTAATAGGAGCACAGGCCCGGGTGTCAGGTAAGTAAAAGTAATCACTTGGTGGTGCCTAACTTTTGTCACTCCAAGAGTAAAATGGTATTCCTTCTCCTTTAACCGATAACACACAAGCATGAAAAAAGTCCCTGGGGGTACCAAATATGGGCTACTGATGGGTTGCCACCTTTTCTGAAAAATGTTACTAGCCGGTGTGGGGCGGGAACAAAAGGGGGCAGTCCGTGATGCAAAAGGGGGCAGAGCCACATACAGTGACGCAAAAGGAGCGGAGCAACATTGCACAATGACCACAAGGCTGAAAAAAAGGTAAGTTCTGAGCGAATTGGGGGTGGGCCAAGGGCTTTTTTTTTTAAGGGTATTACAAATTTACCGGCCCTGGCCTTGGCAGGTGTTTTACCAAAATTTGCCTCCAAGCCTGGAATTAAAAAAAAAACACCTGTTTTGAGGCCACTGGGAACAAAATCCAAGGGGTCGGAGAGTAAAAAGGTTACTCACAAGCAAACTTTGTAGGGCCTCTTAGTTTATAAATATTATAGGACTGTGCACAATATGATTACTGTCATGTTTATTTCTGTTCTCATAACGACGGCTGGCAGACTTTGTTCTTACAGTTATGAGTACTGGAAGTGCCCTTGTTAAGCAAACATATGCAGTGAAAAATTCCATTGCAAACCCAATTTGTCTATTTGTTATGTTGCTTAAGAGATAAAAAGCCTATTGCAAAACTATTTCATGTTGTGAAAACCTTAATCTGAAATTAAAAGCTCCAATAGACTACTAAACAGTGTTAGGTATACAAGTGGGCTGCTTTTATCTTTTAGAAATTGCATTAAAATTATGTAAGCAATGGCAGAAATGCCTATTCATAGTCATATCTGCTGCAATATCATTTTAAGGGACGGAAAGCAAATATATAAATTCTTTTTCACTCTGCATCTCAAAGAATGCTTAATTTATAATTGAACCCTTTCTTGTTGTGCCGGGTGTCGCTAGTAAACAAGTGGTATGGAAGAGAAACCTGCTAACTAATTAATGCTAATAAAGCACCAAAAACAGGCAAAAAACATCACTTTTTACAAGCTGTGTGGTTATGAAGGCAGGTAGGTCCTGGCCTGTAAAAATCATGGTTGATCCCAATGTTATTAATAGGGAAAAAAGATAAATACATAGGAAGGCTGGTATTTTTTTCCAGAAAAGGTGGCAACCCTAGTTGCACCATACAATGCTTTGGTATGATATGCTCATTGATAATCCAGTTTTACATGCATTTATATTGTTGGGAAAATGATATGAAATGTGTATTATTGTTATTATTACTTAATTTTGCCTGTATATTTCCCTTCTCTTTTTTTCAGGGACAGGAATGATCATTTATGTTTCTTTTGGGTGATGCTCTTCTCTGGTAGACGGAAGGTACTAATATATACAAACACAGCAATGATCCCTGTTGGATGGAGCTGGATCCTGCCAACAAAAGACCAGGGGGTATATTTATCAAAGAGTGAAGTTAATAGTGAAGTTCCGCCACTAGAGTTGATAAATACGCCTTTCAAAATCCCATAGAAATGAATGGAGAGCTGCGGAATCTCACTCTAGTGGCGGAACTTCACTCTTTGATAAATTTACCCCCAGGTCAGGCAACCCACGGAATGCACCAGCAATGAAACAACTGATGCTGCACAAACTAGAGGTAGATTTCTGGTGTTAGGACAGGTATGGGACCTCTTATCCAGAATGCTTGGGACCAGATTTTTCCAGATAATGGATCTTTCTGTAATTTGGATCTTCATACCTTAAGTCTACTAGAAAATTGTGTAAACATTTAATAAACCCAATAGGCTGATTTTGCTTTCAATAAGGATTCATTATATCTTAGTTGGAATCAAGCACAAGCTATTTTATTATTACAGAGAAAAAGGAAATCATTTTTAAAAATGTGGATTATTTTATTATTATAAAGTCTATGGGAGACGGCCTTTCTGTAATTCTGAACTTTCTGGATAATGGGTTTCCGAATAACAGATCCCATAACTGTACTAGTTTAGTAATGCACACTAGAATGCCCCAAATGATGCTTAAACTTTTACCATGTGGGTTTTTTCTAAGTGACCATCAAAATGTGATCATGGCTATTCCCCTAAAAATATCTTTATCGTCACTCGCACCGAAAATCTGTTCAAAAGTTAACAAATACATCTATGTGTTTGTATATATTTGTATATATTTATTACCTGATTTGAGCTCTTGCTACATGTGTATTCCGTATGGATCGATTGCATTCATAATCCATTTCTTTCTAAAGTTTGCACTGTGCATTATTATTATTAGCTCTAAGGCGAATGGATGAAAACACAATCAGTGGTGTAACTAGATATTACTGGGCCCCACAGCAAATTATTTTTCAGGCCCCCAAAATGTTTAGAGGTTGACTTGTTTCTCCAATATTTATTGAAATTGTATATGAATTAGGGCCTCATGGGGCCCCTATACCTCCTGGGCCCCCCTGCAGCCGCAGGGTCTGCTTCCTCTATAGTTACGCCCCTGAACACAATCCCTGTGATCAAATTACACCAATATGGACCAAAACCAGTGGTTACTGCATTAGCCATTCACACAGTAGCTCATCATGTATGCATCAGGGTGACAGGTGGCATTCTGGAGAGAAGATGTCCCCTTTGCATACTGAAATATAATACTGTGAAGAACAAAAGAAACCATATATATTGGGTGGGCTACTGTTCATAAAAGGATATTTGTTACTGCTTCCTCTGGCTGTAAATGTGGCATAAAATAATTCAGTACTATAAATGAAGACAGACTTGCTTCACACCAGGTAAATGCCTCCGACCTGACATGTTCCTTAAGCCTCTGTATTGCATCAGCGAAGTTTTGGAATAAAAAATAAGCTTAGGGAGCCAATGTTACTGATATGGCCACAGCAGATTTCAAACTATAACCATCTTACACAATGTCATTGAAAAATAAAGTCAGTAGAGATGGATTGGTCATGTAACATAATAAAATACAGACTTAGCCACCAACATTGCCCTTCACTGGAAACCAGAGGGGAAGCTGATGCGAGGCCGGCCTAGCCCACCCAGACAATAGACAATATATTAATACAAATGATAGACAGTAGGAGCAAAACGTGTTACCTCTGTCCTTTTGGCATGTTATACATTTTGGATAAATTTATGATTATTTTTTGCACCAAATAATTATGTTTATTTGAGGCACTGCCTATGATTTGTATTAATATATAATATGTATTAATATATAAACATATAAACATATGAATGCAGATATATATGGATGGGAAAAAGGTGGGACCTACGTATCCCCCTTCATCCCTTGCGTCTGTCAGTGCTGTATATTGCTATAATACACAAAAGCCATGAATATCCTGTAAATTATATCCTTATAAACGGTGAGTTCTGATGTCATCAATTATAAACGGTGAGTTCTGATGTCATTTCTGTCACATGACTCATTGAAACTTGTGTATTATAATAAATAAAGTACCCCCAGTTGTAAAATATGAGGATATTAGAAGTTACCTCGGAGTTCCATGACCTGTATAAAAACACTCGGCCTTCGGCCTCGTGTTTTTATATGGTCATGAAACTCCTTGGTAACTTATAATATCCCTATATTTTACAAGAGGGGGTACTTTATTCACTATATATTCTAACCTGATGATACCATAAATACTCCATTCATGCTTAAACTTATGTATCACCATATTAGTAGTCAAGGTCGGGAAAAGACTAGATAAAATGAGTGAAAATACGAATTGTACAAATTATTCGGATTTGCTGCCTGAACAGCTTGATTTTTTTGGGGAAATCATCTGAAAACCCTGAATTTTTCGGATTATCGATTGAAAATCAGCGCAGATCACTATAGGGCAGATTTATCAAGGGTCGAATTGAACATTTTCATTTTTAAATTCAACTTTCAAGTATATTTTAGTGTAATTCAACTAGGTAATAGTCCAGGTATGGGATCCGTTATCTGGAAACCCATTATCCAGAAAGTTCTGAATTATGGAAAGGCCGTTTCCATAATATCAAAATAAAACTGATTTTCTTTTTCTTTGTAATAATAAAAAAGTAGTACTGTAGCGCCCCTATGTTTAATGACCCCGTCAATACAATTAAATAATCATTAATATAAATTAATAGAATTATAAACCCCTTACATGGAAAGTGTATATTCTGCATTATAAAGGAGTTTAAAAATGTACAGGAATGGGATCAGTTATCCAAAACCCGTTATCCAGAAAGCTCTGAATTATGGGAAGTCCATCTCCCAAAGACTCCATTTTAATTAAATAATACAGATTTGTGAAAGTTATTTCAGTTTTCTCTTAATAAAAAAAAAACCGTACCTTGTGCTTGATCCAAACTAAGATATAATTAATCCTTATTGGAAGCAAAACCAGCCTATTGGGTTTATTTAATGTTGAAATTAATTTTACGAGACTTGAAGGGGCACATTTACCTAGGGTAAATATTCGACCGTCAAAGTAAAATCCTTCGACTTCGAATATCGAAGTCGAAGGATTTACCGCTATTCCTACGATCGAACAATGGAAAGAATAATCGTTCAATCGAACGATTAAATCCTTCGAATCGAACGATTCGGAGGATTTTAGTCCATCGAATCGAACGACCTTCCCCATAGGCTAACATTGGACTCGGTAGGTTTTAGGTGGCGTACTAGGGGGTCGAAGAAATTTTTAAAGAGACAGTACTTCGACTATCGAATGGTCGAATAGTCAAACGATTTTTAGTTTGAATCGTTCGATTTGAAGTGGAAGGTCGTAGTCGAAGTAGCCCATTCGATGGTCGAAGTAGCCATATTCGACCAATCGAACTAATTTTCCTCTATTGCTTAACTCGAACTGAGTAAATGGGCCCCATAATATGTGGAGATCCAAATTACGGAAAAATCCCTTATCCAGAAACCCCAGGTCCCGAGCATTCTGGATAATATGTCCCATACCTATATTAATATTAATGAAACAGCATTGTCTTTCCTATTTTAACGTTCATTCCTCAATTGTGATTATTGGTGGGATGCTGCCTAATCCATTGGGAAAGATACAAGCACATCATGAATGAGACACTTGTTTCCAGCTGCCATTTGGCAAAGTACCTAATAGCTAGAAGCATTCTTTTTCTGCGGCACCTTTCTGCTCAGAAATAGGAAGTATTTAAAGTTAAAAGAAGATAATCAAGTTTATCTGGCAACACCAAGTAGGGGTTAAGTTGTAAGTACAAGCCTAAGGCTGCCTAGTGGATGCTGCTCCCCCCCCATGCCAGAGCAGGTCAACGTGGGCTCTCTGCACTAAAAGAGCCTAAATTCTGATTTAAAAATCTTCTTGAAGCTACTAGAAATGGCTTTTTGGGGCCCCTGAACTCTCAGGGCACTGCCGTCTAAGGCTAGTTTCTCCACTTGACTTATAGCAGCAGCTTCCAGGAAACATGGTGGTACATTGGTTAGTATTGTGCTTTGTTGCAGTGGTGGAATCTGAGTTTTGATTCTAACTATAGTTAAATCTCTCCCGTTGGGTGCTGGCCCAGAATTGTTGCACTAGCTGATGTGCGTGCTGGGAGTTTAGAGGTCGTGAGGGTGACTGCCAGGTGGGCCCTTTGTTTCGCAGCCCGTTGGGCCTTCAAGGCTCCAGTCTGACCCTGGGTGTCAGCTCCAGTCCAGTGCTGCTCTGAGGAAGTCACACTACCCTGGTCTCTATTACACTGGAGTCCCTACTTTTGCGGATATTTCTTGGGGATTTCCATACCCACTTATTCTCCTTGGATAACAACAGAACTGCTCTTGCCCACTAGCCCATCCACTGGCAGATCTAAGCTGCCAATTAGGCCCTTCAGAGCAGGTCCGGACTGAGAATTAAAATAGGCCCTGGCATTTCAGGTACATAGAGGCCCACTCAGCCCACACAGAGGCCCAAACAGCCCCCACCAGCCCACTAAATACTGACTTTCTATGAGACCTTATAGCAGCCCCTCTGGCATTTGCCAGAACCCACAGATTGCCAGTCCGGGCCTGCTTCAGAGTAATTCTACACATGTATTGGGCCGTTCTATGGGCTACTCAACCAATATCTGACTGATCTGTCGATCATATATATGAAAGATCCTAGGAAGCATGGATTGGAAACATAAAAAGACAAGCTTACCGCTTTCCTCGGTGGGTCCGGGTGCTCATGCCCCAGACCTTCAGCAAAGGGGAGCAACACACGGGAAACTGAAATAGCAGGCAGGCACCACTCCGGAACAACAAACTCAGTCAATCAGTAGAATCCAGGAGCCCAAATTTTTAAATAGAACAAAAATCTTTATTTCACATTATGTATAAAGGATAAAAGCCTCTGTCGAACATGCAGGTTTTATTTTCATGCCGGATTAAGGACCAGCTTGTTGATGCAATCTTCGCCCCTAAAGTGCTGATCCGGTCATTGTAATCAATTCATTCGTTCCTTGAACCAAAACAATTGGATTAGCCTGATATCGCCCCCCTTAGGTGGTCATTTCGGGGGAAAGATCAGCCTGTTTGACGACCTTGTGAAACAAGAAGATCTTATAATGTATGCTCTCTGTAATATGCCAGAAGCTAGACTATCAGAAACTGGCCCTTGTTCACAGGGTCCATGTACCCTGACTTCACTAATCCTTGGGTTACTTTATGGCTCAGCTTCATACTGGTCCTTTTGCTCCTGTGCTCCCCAGCACATTCATCCTTGAGGCTTGATAAAGGGCTGGTGTAAACCCTGTAAAGCTCAAATTGTTGCCTATTTGTGGCACAATAAAAAACTTTTTGTTCACTAATTCAGTGTGCTGTTGGACTGGAATCTCTATACAGCACAAAGAGCCATGTGCCTTTCCATTATATAAAGTACACGCTGGAAATGGTCACACTATCTCTGGTCCATTTATTGAAATAGATTCTTCATATAATACAAGTTCTTGTTCTGCACAATGCCAAAGGGTTCCCCTGCTGCTGAGCTGCCCATATGTTATAGTATTTTCCGTTCTGTGTGTGTGTGTTTGAAGGTGTCAAAGCTGAGTAATTTTGTTTGGTGCCCTTTAACGTCTTGCGGTTGGCAGGCAATTACACATAAAAAACATTAAAATTAATCACGTAACAGTAAGCATTGTATCATCACACGTTGCTAGATGAGTTCTATGAAAAATATTCCCAAGAGAGGATTAACTCTAACATGGATTAGTTTTATAGCTATCCAAGGAATGACAAGGAGTTTCTTCTTTATATGACAAACAAAAGGAGCACATTGCTGATTAAGATAGGTTGCAATTAGAATTATAGGGAAGGTTAACAAAAGCTATGGAGGTTAGATACAAAATAGTGGTTATTGACTATGAACATGGACGCAAGTGCTGGAGCACAGAGTGTTCATTTAAAAAGGAGGTGTGTCCATGGTCTGGCCACTCTCTGCATCTAGAACCTGATTGGAAATACAGTAGTTCATTCTCAAAGTTAAGCTGGCCATAGATGCACAGATCCTATCCTATGAATCGAGGATTCATACGATTTTCGGATCGTGTGTGGAGAGTGCCGACATCTTTCGTCCGGTGGAGATCGGACGTTTGGTCGATCGGACAGGTTAGATTTTGACCCGACCGATCCCGCCGGAGCCCATTGCGCATCGTAATCGGATAGTTCGGCCATACGGCCGAATGTTCAGATTACCCCCGATATAGCCATGCTCGTTAATGGCATATCGGGGAAAGATCCGTTCGTTTGGCGATGTCGCCAAACGAGCGGATCTTTGCATCTATGGCCACCTTTAGTGACAATAGAGTTGCACTCAGAGCCTTGTAATTTGCTAACTTTTTTTTTGTTGTCCAGTTCTGTTTGACTTATGTACAAATACTGGTTACTGGAAAGAAAGATTGAGGGACCCCCTCCCTCTTTCCCCCAGTCTAAGTTTGACCCGGAGCAAAAGCCCCTAACTTTTTACTTATCCCTCGGTGCAGATTCAGGCATCAGACTTCACGGCACCATCTTCAGACGCTCCGGTAACCTTCTGAATGAGACCGGTGCATGCGCAGCTGATGCGAAACAGAAAATTGCTCCAACTGCACATGCGCCTCCACGCTGGTCTCATTCCAAAGATTTCTGAAGAGAAGAAGATGGCGCCCGTGAACTCTGATGCCTGAATCTGCACCGAGGGGTAAGTATAAAGTATGGGGCATTTGCCCGGGCTCACACTTAGACTGAGGGGAGGAGGGAGGGGGGTCTATGTAGGGTAGAGGGGTAGGATTTTTTTAGGGTTGAATTCTCCTTTAAGTGAACTGGCCCTTCCCTATAACTAGGGTTGCCATCTTTCCCTGTCCCTCTCCTTGTCATGATGCAGAGGGGCTGGGGGATGATGTGGTGATCAGGGATTGGCTTATTGCCGCGTCAGTCTAGGAGAATCCTGCCTGGTTTTCCTAATTTGGAAAACTGGGTGGGTAGTTTGACCAGGGTATCCCTTCCGAAAACTGGACTGTTCGGGTCAAAACTGAACAGGTGGCAACCCTACTTGTAAAGCTATGTTTGTGATGGTTGTTAGTAAAGAAATGACTGCAGCACCTCTTTGTTGCAAAAGTGAAAAAGTTGTGTTTATTGGTCAGAAACCAACAGGCAAAGTTTCGGGCTTCCTTTCGCCCTTTCTCAAGCCTGCCTGATAGTGTAACATACACAGCATTTATCCCCCACATTAGGATGAGTGTACCATATCAGGACCCACCCCCAATCAAGTTCAATCCAATCGTGTGACAGTAGTGTTCAAATAACAATAAAGTCCAAATTGTTTTTCTTTTCGTGTATCCTATCAGTCCATAGTTCATGTGTCGTGAAAAAATCTAAAATGTAGCAATAGTAAACACGGTTAAAAAACAATATTATTATATAAGGTTATAGAGATTATGGTACCTTTTACACAGAGAGGATAGTTCCTTGTGGAATCTCCTCACTGCAGTCCGGGATCTTTTACCTATCCTTCATGTGTACTAATAACCCAGTTTATTGATCAATAAACTGGGTTATTAGTACACATGAAGGAGGTACAAGATCCCGGACTGCAGTGAGGAGATCACCTGTATAACTCATAATGCCTTGGAGACATCTCCAAAAGAAAACAGCTCTATGTCAAGATAATCGTGTCTTATGGACGTGAGTGCCTCCAGCCTATGCTGCTGTTTTGCAGAATTATCATGTGGGAAGCAATCTGTATTTACCTTAACACACATTTGAGTAAGATTTATATATATATATAGCCTTTTCTGATAAACTCATTATCTGCCTGGCTGTGTGTTATACTTTTATTGCATGTATTCTACTGAGCAGAAGTAAAATACGAATGACAGAACCAATTCATCTACATCAACAGCACCAACCAACTGGAAAGAGAAGCTTCAGTTGATCCTGTCTGCCATGCTTTATTAACCACTTGTGAAATTCCTGCTTCTTCTAGGAGGATCTGTTTTCAAAACTCAAAAAGACAGTCAGGAGATGGACAGATCGGCTTTGCTAATGAAAAGAAAACAGGTTCTGAAGTACAATGAATGATGTCACAATATTTTAGAAGGGGGCGGAGGAGAGAAAAACCTTGTTTTATTTTCACCAGAAGAATGTCTGCTTTAGATCACAGGTCTTTTGTGCCTTGGAAATGAGGCAAAATATGTTCATCTTTGTGCTTGACAAACAGTAGAGCCAACGTGAGAAATAACTGCATGACGTCCAAAAGAGTGTATGTGCAACGCAGGTATATATTTTTCATATAGGGATTAATACATATTCTCTCATACATGGCTAGCTACTAGGATCATAAAAACAGGTGCAGCACACTCCTGGGTCCAGTTGTGTAGAAGCCACTGTGGTATACTGCCATTTTATATAATCTGTGTGCAGTGTATTCTTCTTCTTCAAATCTGGACCTTGGATATCCAGATTGGTTGAAGTGCTACAGATCTATGAATTCCAGATCTCCAGAACCTGCCAAACATGGGTCGCAACTAGGGTATTTTACCGGCCTGTAAAAATGATGGTTGAGCCCAATGTTATTAATAGGGAAAAAAGATAAATATATAGGAAGCCCGGTATTTTTTTTCAGCAAAATTCTGAATCCTTTTTGAAAGATTCGGCAAAATACTGAACTGAATCCGAACCCTAATTTACGTATGCAAATTAGGGAAACAAGGGGGGAAAGAGAACTGTGTGCACAGAGAACAGTTTTACTTCCTTGTTTGGGTGACAAAAAGTCACGCGTTATTTTGGTTTTTGATTCAGTTCGGCCGAATCCTGCTGAAAGAGGTAGAATCTTGGCCACCTGTAATAGTATTAAATGAGCCCTTTGAGCTCCAACATTTTTGTATATTTTTTTACCATTGTTGGTCTATGTTTTGTATTGTTCTGTAAGTCTGTTCTGTTACTGCATTGTTTGAAATGTACAGCAATGCCTATAAAAAAATAAACACCCACATAATATATAGAACAAAACTCAGTTCAAGATAAAAGCTTCAGGCATAGGTGTCTGCAGAAGTCATCAACCAAGAGCAACCTGTTTCAAAGATGTCAGTAGCCGGGGGGGATCACACCAAAAATGTGGGTGTGGCTTATTTGGTGTAAAGGCATGAACAAATGGGAGAGGCCTTCTCATATAATTGAATGCTCACTTGACATGCACACATCTTATTTTGAGGGGGAGATTGTAAAAAAAAACAATAACAGGGAAATGGCATATAATGATGGGAATATCAGGGAGAAATTTATACATTTGGTGCCCTTAGGCTGGGACCACGTCTGGTCCCACTTTCCCTCTTCCTCTCTCTCTCCCTTCATATGCAGGCATGCTTGCGTGAGTCTTATATCGCTGGGTCCAGAGCACGGGGATAAGGAGAGTTGGGGCAACACAAGCATGACAAAAGTCTCAGGACATGCCTATTTGGTAGCCCCTATGTGGATGGACAGCATATAGTAGGCTCTGTTTGGCAGTATACCAATTAAAACTTGCGTGGAATTCAAAAATAAGCATGCTTTGAGGCCAGTGACAGCAACATCCAAGGGGTTGGTGAGCCACAGGTTGGGGATAACTGCTCCAGACTGCTCCAGACTAAGCCTACTAAGGTAAGGCCAGGTTTATAGGAAATTTATTGACAGCCCAGAAAAGTTGCTTACAACTTTCATAACTGTGTAACTTGGAGGAACTGTTTAAGTAAAGAGTGCTAAGTCCTGTTATTCATGGGTGCCCAGGTTCAACACCAGCATGGGTACTTGGGAACTCTTCTAATATTCCTTGTGTAATGAACAAATGGGCAGATCTTTCAGTGTATGGCCACCTTAACAGTCACACACAGCATCATGAGAAAGTATAAAATGTAACAAACATCAAGCTGGAGCCTGGCTGAGAGACCTGCAGTGTTATCAGGGAAGAAAGGCACATAATCAGCACATTAAGAGAACCTGGGGAACTTGTTTTAATCTGTTTGAGGGGAAACTCCAAGGGGGGACAAGTGCTCCCGCTTGCACCTCCCTGTGGACGCCTATGGCTTCAAGTGCTGGGTGCACAGAAAACTTGGAGGACTGTGTTTACGATAACTGAAACATGCATATTCCTGTAATAAAATCATTTCTCTTCCCTGTTACCTCTCTGTATGACCCTTCTTGATACATTCTTAACATTTTCTGTTTTTCTGCTACCCAGGGGCTTGACGTTAAGCTTGGGAGAGCACAGGGACTTAACCAACATAAAGATGAAAATTCTTTTTCCTTGAAGTCCATACTGCAGCACATATGGGTTAAATACCCTTCCTTATTCTGATAGGACAGACAAGAGCCAATTAAAAAACAGCAAAAATCACATAAATTCACTCCCCCGTCCCCCTCCATTGTGTTGTAACAAGAATACACAGAACAAACTGCTTCAATATATATTTATTTGGGTGGAAACCAGATGTGCTGCTGTATGGACTTCAAGGAAAAAGAAATTACGGTAAGTACAATTTCATCTTTCCTTGACGTCCTAAACAGCAGCACATATGGGATATAGCAAGTAACAGGGTGGAATCATTGCTTCTGGAACACCGACTGGAAAATCGTTCTACCGAAGGCTGCTTCCTGGGAAGCCGCAATGTCCAATCTGTAGTGTTTAGCAAATGTATGTCCATATGGCTGCTCTAGACCAACAATCGTTCTGCCCTGGAATCGTCGCGTCTATGGGGACCATTAATTGGGAAACAGGCCAACAAACTGGAAAATGAGGTTCAATGTTGATAAAAACAAGGTTATGCATTTTGGCAAAAATAATATAAATGCAAGTTATACACTAAGGGACACATTTAGCTCAAGTGAAGAAATAGAATAAAAATAAACTATTTTTTTCTTTGACCATCGAATTGGCTACTTCGACCTTCGACTACGACATGAAATCGAACAATTCAAACTAAAAATCGTTTGACTATTCGACCATTCGATAGACAAGGTACTGTCTCTTTAAAAAAAACTTTGACACTTCGCCAAGTAAAACCTACCGAACCTCAATGTTAGCCTATGGGGAAGGTCACGATTCGAAGAATTAAATCCTTCGAATCGTTCGTTAATTGTTCGATCAAACGATTTTTCCTTTGATCGAACGAATTGCAGTAAATCCTTTGACTTCGATATTCGAAGTCGAAGGATTTAACTTCGACAGTCGAATATCAAGGGTTAATAAACCCTCGATATTCGACCCTAATTAAATGTGCCCCTATATGGCAGTGTGTTTGGGAGTTTCCTTAAATGAGAAGGATCTTGGATTTTTTTGTAGATAACAAGTTGTCTAATTCTGGGCATTGCCAAATGTTAGGCACCCCCAAGTGATCGCATTTACTTACATGAAAGCCCGGGCCGATGCTCCTATCAGCAGAAAACGGCACCAGCCTGGGGTTCTTCCAGCGAACGAGCACCAGGGAGCGACCCTCTTCTGGCTTCTTCTGTCTTCAAATTTCACAGGGCAAAATGCATGCGCAGTAGAATGAAATAGCTGACTTTTTAGTTAAGTAATTATGTGCAGCAGCAGGAAGAAAGAAGAGGATTGCTCCGTGGAACAACCCTGGGTCGGTACAGTTTTCTGCCTCCACCGCCGGGGAGGTTTCCAGGGGCGGCTCTGGTACCAGAGCCAAATTTACGGTTTTTAAACCGGAAATTCGTCTTTACTAATGCAAGAGAGTGCAATTGCACTCTCCGCATTAGTGTTCCTGCCTCCCCTCCAGACAGGTAAGCCGACGAGGGGGGCGGCATTGCAGCAGCCGCCTCAGGCGGCTATTAGCTTAGAATCGGCGCTGCTGATAGGAGCACCAACCCGGGGTTTCACGTAAGTAAATACATTCACTTGGGGGTGCCTAACATTTGGCTCCCCCCCCCGAGTGTAAGAAAACTCTTTTAACTGACATGAAAATGAAAAAAGGATTTATGTTAAACGTCAAAAGAAAAAAATATGATGGTTTAGGCTTCATGTTCATTCCATAAATAAAACATTCTGTAATAGATTATTTTCCACTTTATCAGGTTCATCCCACTAAGGACCCGGGGGGGGGGGGAAATAGAAGAGTTTGTTTTTACTACAGGAGAATCATATAACAGAATGGCTTCCTTTAGTCAATGAACTTTGCTCTGTTGTAACAGGCCGGAGAGTTTATGACTGGGCCAAGCGGCATACCTAGATGCCATGGAAACATCAACAATAATGAGGTAACACGTTAGCAGAAATATCCGAACAGCACAGGGCAGCCACTAATGGAAACTCAACATTTTTCAAGGTAAATATATGCAGAAAAATATTAGGTTCTTCTAGCTTTGTAGAAAATCTGTATTTTTTATTTGCTCAGGGGGCTTGGAGCAGGGTTTGCTTTGGTTGATATACTTTGTTTTCATCAGGGTTTCTGAATATAACTGAATTCAGCAACCCTCCCTAAATAGCACGAGGACTCATTTTTTGGGTCCTGACCCACAGTTTAAGAATCCCTGGAAAGTAAGAAGAGTCCGGTAGTTTAAGCAGTGAAAACCCCTTGAGTGCACTTTATGGATACACACACACACACACAGGCTTCATTAACGGCCACAAGTGCAGGGAGCAAAGTGCGGTTTTGAGTGCAATTGCCATGTTTTTTCCCCCACAATACAGTGTTTTTCCAGTTTGTAGGACCAATTATATCTTATTCTTAGTTGGGATCAAGTACAAGGTACTGTATTATTATTACAGAGAAAAAATTAATTATTCTTAAAGATTTGCCTCATTTCATTACATAGTAACATAGAAACATAGTAAGTAAGGTTGAAAAAAGACACATGTCCATCAAGTTCAACTTTTTTTTTTTTTTTTTATATCTGCCTAAAGCTGGCCATACCAGCTGTACCAGTCATATTAGTTAAAGAACAGCAATCTGCCCCTGACAGCAATCGTACGATATCTATGTCCAACCAAAGCTAGTGACAGTCTCCCACTGAAAATCGTACGATCGGCAATACACGCAGAGATATTATCGGCAGCCGACAGAAATTTTCTAACCTCTCTGATCGACCAAACGACCGATCTCCGCCGGACGAAAAATTTCGGGACTCTCCACACACAGTTCGAAAATCGCCTTGATTCATACGATCAGATCTTTGCGTCTATGGCCAGCTTTACTGCCAGTTGATCCATAGGAAGGCAAAAAAAAAACCCATCTGAATCCTCACCAATTTGCCTCAAAGGGGGAAAAATTCCATCCTGACTCCAAAATGGCAATCGGACTAGTCCCTGGATCAACTTGTACTATGAGCTATCTTCCATAACCCTGTATTCCCTCACTTGCTAAACACCATCCAACCTCTTCTTAAAGCTATCTAATGTATCAGCCTGTACGAATGATTCAGGGAGAGAATTCCACATCTTCACGGCTCTCACTGTAAAAACCCCTTCCGAATATTTAGGCGGAACCTCTTTTCTTCTAATCGGAATGGGTGACCTCGTGTCAGCTGGAAAGACCTACTGGTAAATAAAGCATTAGAGAGATTATTATATGATCCCCTTATATATTTATACATAGTTATCATATCACCCCTTAAGTCCCTCTTCTCCAGCGTGAACATCCCCAATTTGGCCAGTCTTTCCTAGCTAAGATTTTCAATACCTTTCACCAGCTTAGTTGCCCTTCTCTGTACTCTCTCTGATACAATAATGTCCTGTTTGAGTGATGGGGACCAAAACTGTATGGCATATTCTAGATGGGCCCTACCAGCGCTCTATAAAGTGGCAGAATGACCCCCTCCTCCTGTGACTCTATGCCCTTTTAAATACAGCTCAAGACCTTATTTGCCCTTGATGCTGCTGACTGGCATTGCTTGCTACAGCCAAGTTTATCATCTACAAGGACTCCAAGGTCCTTTTCCATAATGGATTTGCCTAGTGCAGTCCCATTAAGGGTATAAGTGGATATTTTTACATCCCAGGTGCATGACTTTACATTTATCAACATTGAATCTCATTTGCCACTTAGCTGCCCAGATTGCCAGTTTGTCAAGATCCTGTTGTAAGGATGCCACATCCTGGATGGAATTAATTGGGCTGGATAGTTTTGTGTCATCTGCAAACACTGATACATTACTTACAATAACCTCCCCATAGTCATTAATGGACAAGTTAAATAAAAGTGGACCTAATACCGAGCCCTGGGGGACCCCACTAAGAATCTTACTCCAAATAGAGAATGTCCCATTAACAACCACCCTCTGTACCCGATCCTGTAGCCAGTTTCCTATCCATGTGCAAACGACTTCATTAAGCCCAACAGACCTTAGACCTAAAGGGGAAGTTTACCTTTAAGTTAATTTTTAGTATGGCCAGGTCTGAGAAACTTTTCAATTGGCCTTCATTATTTATTTTTTATAGTTGTTTTTTTTTAATTATTTGCCCTTTTCTTCTGTCTTCCCAGCTTTCAAATGGGGGTCACTGACCCTATCTAAAAACAAATGCTCTGCAAGGCTACAGATGTATTGTTATTGCAATTTTTACATACCTCCCAACATTTTGGAAGTAAAAAGAGGGACAACATTTTTTTGTGCATGTAGAACAGCAATTTTTTCTACCACGCCCCTTTATGTGGCCACACCCCCTAATTACCATTTTCATTTTACAAAATTTGGCAGGTTATGAAAGTTTGAAAATATTTCTCCTTATCTAAACTGTTTTTTTGTATCTCAAAATTGTTACAAAGTATCTGATTTCTGTGCTCTCTGCTAAAAGCTAATTAAAGGACAAGGAAAGTCTAAAATATAATAATGCTAGAAATGCTGTATTTTATATACTAAATATAAACATGAACTTACTGCACCACAAGCCTAATCAAAAAATGATTTATGCTTTCAAAGTTGGCCACAGGGGGTCACCATCTTGTGACTTTGTTAAACATCTTTTCAAGACCAAGACTGTGCACATGCTCAGTGTGGTCTGGGCTTCTTAGGGATTGTCAGAAATGATCAAAACAGGGAAACAAACAAAGCTGCTGGAGTTCTGAAAGGCTGGGAAGTAAGTTTTGCTGTTCAAAAGTATGATTGTTTCCCTACCAGCAGTTAGGGACCGTCTGACAATTCCTATCCACATCAGTAAATGAAGGGAGAATTTCACTGCATACAGTCAGGTTTCTTATAAAAACAGTACACATTTTTTAATTAAAGTATATTGGAGATAGGTTTCTTTTCATTAAAGAAAGTAAAAACTGGATTTTATTGTTTTGCCTTTACGTGCCCTTTAAGTGAGAAACTTTGTTTCTTTTTCTGGCTGTTCAGTGCAGAGAAAATAGGGACTTTCCAGTACAAATGAGGAACTGCAGGTTGAGCTGTCAAAAGAGGGACTGTCCCTCTGAAAAAGGGACAGTTGGGAGGTATGTTTTTACTATTCATATTTCTATTCAGACCTCTCCTATTCATATACCAGTCTCTTTTTCAAATCATTGCATGGTTGCTAGGGGAATTTGGACCCTAGAAACCAGATTGATGACATTGCAAACGGGAGAGCTGCTGAATAAAAAAATGTATAACTCAAAAACCACACATTCCAAACAATGAAAATCAATTGTAAATTATCTGTGAATATGACTCTCTACATCATACTCAAAGGTGAATAACGCCTTTAAAATCAATATGGGAAATGGCCTTCCCGTAATTTGGTGCTTTCTGGATAACGGGTTTCCAGAGAACGGTTCTCATACCTGTATGTGCTTTCTAGTTCTGTAGAGCAATTACCACATTGACTAGGTCCCCAAAAGTGCATGATCAGTGAGTGAATATTGCACTTTAGGAGACATTTTTTTCTCTTTCCTAAGGGAGGTGTCACTGTTTATTCTGTAGTTTTGGTGACACAGTGGACTATTTGATACCCTTTCAAGGGGCAACAAAGTTCTGAGATATTGTGAGGCACCAACATTAAAAAATGCCTTGTTTTTAAAGCCCACATTACATATGTGAATACAAATGAAGTACGTTATACCCCAAAGTGGCAATGTACTTTATTACTGGGGTAGGGAGTTTGGATGCTGTGTTATTGCCTGTGAGCACTGGAAATACTCAGTAATGTGTTTTTGTGGAATTTGCTTTCACATAAGCTATTGATCCCTAGCATTTACTTTTTCTCCATCATTCTTTACACACAGGCAAGCAGCATTACTATACAGTATAAGATCAGACATGTACAGAGCTAACTTTATAAATATTTTCCACATTCCCCGCATTTCTAAAGCTGTATGTGCCACCTGCACTGCTTCATAAACTATCATTCATGATTTCCACCTCAAGTCTTCTTTCCTTTTCTACACAGACTTTACAATTCTCTATATAATTGAAGACTATAGGGCTCAATTACCGTCATCCCAGTGCATATACTGTATGTATATTAGGGATGCACCGAATCCACTATTTTGGATTCGGCTGAACCCCCGAATCCTTCGCGAAAGTTTCGGCCAAATACCGAACCAAATCCGAATTTGCATATGCAAATTAGGGGTGGGAAGGGGAAAACATTCTTTACTTCCTAAGTTCCTTGTTTTGTGACAAAAAGTCATGTGATTTCCCTCCCGTCCCTAATTTGCATATGCAAATTAGGATCCGGATTCGCCCGAATCTGAATCCTGCTTAAAAAGGCCTAATCCTGGCCGAATCCTGGCCAAATACCGAACTGAATCCTGGATTTGGTGCATCCCTAACGTGTGTATATATATATATATATATATATATATATATATATATATATATATGTATATATATATATATATATAACTTGTCAAGATGGACCAGCACTCCAGTTTGTTCAATCAAACGTGAATATTTATTTGAATAGTCACTCTCGTGTCCAACGTTTCGGCCCACATCTGGGCCTTTATCATCCTTGATAAAGGCCCAGATGTGGGCCGAAAACGTTGGACACGAGAGTGACTATTCAAATAAATATTCACGTTTGATTGAACAAACTGGAGTGCTGGTCCATCTTGACAAGTTGCATAATACCATTTGACCGGGCACCCACCACGAACTGAGAGGGTTAAAGTGCAGGTACTTTCTGAAGCTTATATATATATATATATATGAACAATGTAGAAGAATGGCACTCATAGGATTTGCTGAATTATTCTTCCAAAGATTTATTATGCGTGCGTTTATCTGTGTTTCGGTCAACCACAGGGACCTTCATCAGGCACTGTTTGCCTCCTGACGAAGGTCCCTGTGTGGGGCTTAAATGCCATACATAATAAATCTTTGGAAGACTAATTTCAGCTTGGGCACCCAGGTAAAGGAACTGTTCATCTCTCTCTCTCTCTCTCTCTCTCTCTCTCTCTCTCTCTCTCTCTCTCTCTCTCTCTCTCTCTCTCTCAATTACCTTGTTTTGCTTCCACTAAGGATTCATTATATCTTAGTTTGGACCAAGTACAAGCTACTGTTTAGGGATGGGCGAATTTTGTAACCTTGTTTCGCCACAGAAATGACGCCCATAGACTTGTATGGCGTTGTGTGTAAAAAAGAAAAAAACAAAAGACGTGCGTCAAAAAAAATGTCCCATTTCGCCAGCAGCAAATTTTTTGCCAAACTGGTCAAAATTTGCCCATCCCTAGACTACTGTTTTATTATCACAGTGAAAAAGGAAATCATTTTTTAAAATTTGGATTATTTGATTATAATGGAGTCTATGGGAGACAACCTTTCTGAAATTCGGAGCTTTCTAGATAATGGGTTTCCGGATAACAGATCCCATACCTGTACTTCATTAAACATTTTATAGTAATATATTTAAGCTGACCAACTATTTGAAAGTCATCCTTGGTCTGGCTAATCCTACACACTTTCAAACAATCCCTGTCCCCAGTGTAAATCTTTTATTCCTTTTACCATGTGCACATCTCTGGAGTCTCTCCAGCTCATTCAGATCCTACTTAGGGATTGGAGCTGAAAACTGCACTGCATACTCAAGGTGAGGCCTTATCAGAGATCTATAAGGAGGTAAAATTATGTTTACTTCCCTCCCTTTTTTATACAAGACAGTACTTGTTTTTTTCAAGACACCACTTTATTTGATTTTGTTGCCACTGAATAACACTGCCTAGAGTTACACAGCTTGTTATACACAAAAATACCCAAATCTTTGTCAATAAAGGAGGTCCAAGCATATTTCCAATCAGTGTATAATTTTTATTTGTTATTTCTAATCTTGCAATGCTCCAATTTTGACAAATATTGTGCCATGATGGCAACAATGAATATGGATAAATGCCAGCTCAAAAAGAAGGGATGTTCTGAGCACAAAATAAACCTTGCCCCTATACTTTATCTATTTATATCTATATAATGAAATATAATGGGACGTTCAACCCTGCTTATAATTATAGTGTATACATTCACACTGATTCACTATTTCATATCCTATTCCAGAAGTAAAGCTCACGATTGTGTATTTTAGCTTGAGGCTCGTGAATAAATATAGTGACTCACCCACTTGATTGTGTTGTGAGTCATTTGTGTGCAAGGAAGCGAGCGATGATTGGTCAGTGTCAGGCAGAGATATTTGTATATGACAGTGTTGGATACCTGCTCAGAACACATTCACGTGTAAAGAGAGAACGTGGATTTCATTTCTACTCGCAGTTGTGTGAGGTTTCAAAGATCTGCTACTTACTCATTGTGATGTGCAAACAATCGCATTTAAAGGGCATTTGGCTGAAAAATAATGACAAGAACAGACACAGCTGTATGTTATATAACAGTGTGTGGTCATAGAGTACAGTTGTAAAGAAAGGTAAACTAAACCCTACCTTTTTATATTTGTTTGAAAGCATTATACCTTTACATGTATATAAAAAAACTCACTAATTAAATACATTAACCATTAATAGATTAATGCCTGCATGGTGTGAATTTAGATATCCTACCATATTAGGGATAATTTAGTAAGGCTTAGTAAGCTTTTCAGATATGATGGACCATTTTCCCATGATTCTGTAAAACTTATGAGAGTTTTGTCTATATACATCATCATCATAGGAGTGAGGCCAGCATGTTCCCCACCGTGATGTACACGTATGGGATCTGTTATCCGGAAACCCGTTATCCAGAAAGTTCCCGAATTACGGAAAGGCCATCTCCGATAGACACCATCAAAATTAATTAATTAAAAAATTATTTCCTTTTTTTCTTTAATAATTAAACAGTAGCTTGTACTTGATCCAAACGAAGATATAATTAATCTTTATTGGAAGGAAAACCAACCTATTGGGTTTATTTAATGTTTACATGATGTCTAGTAGTCTAAGTTAAGGTGTGAAGATCCAAATTACAGAAAGACCCGTTATCTGGAAAGCTCCAGGTCCCGAACATTCTGGATAATAGGCCCCATACCTGTATATGCTTTTAGGGAGAGGCTGGAGTACATGGATGGGCCTATGAAAATGACCTTTGTAGACCTTAGGTAGAATCTGTATTCTTTGATGCCAGTGTGTATGATATGTGCCATTACTTAGTAATTCAGATTTGGCCAAATCCTAGTGCCTGGCTGAAACTAATCCAAATCCAAATATTCAGGTGACTTTTCGTCACACAAACAATGTTACAATTTTTTTCTTGGATTCCTAATATATATATGCCAATTAGTGTTCAGATTCGGTTCGGTATACAACTGAATCTTTCACAAATTGTAGTTTCATTGCATCCCTACTGAATGTACATTTAAAGATCAGCTTAAAGGAGAACTAACCCCCCCGACAATAGTCCACAGCCATTAAATGAGCCCCCTCTGTGCTCCCTCCCCACAGAGTCTATTTCAGTAAACAGTGCATCTCATAATAAAGCTGACGTCTACAAGCAGAAATGCACAGCGGAGATAGCAGGCGCCATCTTCTGAATCTTTGTGTTCTTTTCTGATCAGATAGCGACACTGAGCTTGCTGGCGCATGCCTAGTCTACAAGACTTTTCTCGGGCTTCTGCTTTTCTCTGGAACTCTCTGCCACAAGCTGTCAGACTTTCTCCTTCCTTCCAAACTTTCAAGCGCTCCTAAAAGACCCATCTGTTTAAAGAGGCCTATTCGATGTACCTTAATTAATCATTGCTGTATCAAAAATGACAAAGTGTTTATACAATCCTAATGTCTCAATTGTACCCTAACCTTTAGTTTGTAAACCCTATTGTACTCTGTAATCCTTGTCTGTTATCCACCATTTATTCCCTGTTTGCTATAACTGCAGTAAAGCACTGCGTATCTTGACAGCGCTATATAAATAAATGATGATGATGATGATGATGATGATGCACAGTTGAAGGTAAAACCGGAGTATGTTCAACTGCACATACGCCAGCAAGCTTCGTGTTCCCGAAATGATCGGAAAAGAACAAGAGGTTTCAGAAGATGCCGTCTGCTTTACTATGAGAGGCACTGTTTATTGAAATAGACTCTGCGGGGAGGTAGCAGAGAGGGGCTCATTTGATGTCTGTGTGCTTATGGGAAGCATAAATGCATTGATGCCAATGTTGGACTGGAGCATTCGGGCCCACCGAGTTCCAAACTGCCAGCACATGGCATGCACATACTGTTGTTTTGGGGCCAGCTGATCGGGGGAGCAGGTCTAGGCCAGCAGGGGGTCCATGAGGACCAGGGACCACCGGGTTTTTTTCAGTCAGTCCAACCCTGATTGATGCAGCCCTTGTCCAACAGAATTTTCAATTGTGAATCTGTCAACTACAATCCCTACACTGTCAGTTCACTCCTGGGTACAAATCCTTATGCTCTAGTCTACTGCTCTATGAACTACCCCAAACTTAACTCTTAGTTCTAAAGTGAGCCCAAGCAGGAGCTGGCCTGTACTGACCCCAGTCCTTATTCACTGATTCCCTCCCCATGATGATTACTGAGGTGTACAGTAACTCTTACTCGGGTCCTCTGGTTTTCTACACTCGGGTCCTTAACACCCTTTCATAACCTAAGGCAGTGCTGTCCAACTGTTTCCATACCAGAATCCATTTAATTATTATAATAAAATTTTAAAATGATATTATCCAAAGACTTTAAAAAAGCTATTGAACAGCTGAGGGGGCAAATAAATCCATTGGAGGATGACATCTAGTTTACAGGCCCCTAGTTAGATAGCGCTAGCCTAGGAGTACATTATCTAACATCCCTGACCAGTAGGCATTTCCTACGTTCTCAAGTAGTAGTATGAGATTCTTAGTTTTGCATGTTGATGTCAGATCAATGCTATGGGTTTAAGGGCAGAGGCATACGCTGCTATTTCGGGAGATTAGTCGCTAAGCGACAAATCGCTTCTTCTTTGGGCGACTAATCTCCACAAACTGCCTTCCCGCCGGCTAGAATGTAAATCACCGGCAGGATGGCACTTGGATCACTTCGGCTTTCTGAAGTCGCCCGAAGTGAAACTTCTGAAAACTAAGTGTTACATTATAGCCGACGGGAAGGCAGTTCGGACAGATTAGTCACCCGAAGAAGAAGCGATTTGTCGCTGGGTGACTAAACTCCCGAAATAACTGTGTGTGTCTCTGCCCTAAAGCAGAACTAAACTCTAAAAATTAATATTGGTAAAAATGCCATATTTGATATACTGCAGTTATTGTACCAGCCTAAAGTTTCAGCTTCTCAATAGCAGAAATGATCCAGGTCCAGGACTTCAAACGTGTCACATGGGGTCACCATCTTGGAAAGTGTCTGTGACACTCACATGCTCAGTGGTCTCTGAGCAGCTGTTGAGAAGCTAAGCTTAGGGGTTGTTGCAAATTATCCTGCAGAAAATGAGGTTTGCCTGTAAATTAAACTGATGCTACAGGGCTGATTATTAAATTCTGATGGTAATTGCACTAATTGCACTGTATTAATTACTAATCAGCCTTATCCTGTGACATTTCTATTCTATGTGTACTGTATATTGTGAGTCAGTCCCTAAGCTCAGTAAGTGACAGCAGCACAGAGCATGTGCAGTGAATCAGCAGAAAAGAAGATGGGGAGCTACTGGGGCATCTTTGGAGACACAGATCTTTACTGCTAAAGGGCTGTGGTTGCCTTGGGCTGGTACAAAAACCCAAAACATAATGTACAGCCTAGAGTCCTGCAGCGGGTCGGGTACCCGCAAAAACCTGCTGCAGTACCATGCGGGTTTTTCGTTGAAGTTCAAGGTGCGGGTATACCTGCGGGTCGGCGGTTCTGCGGGTTTGCGGGTTGCGGGTCGGGCTGCGGGTCTTCTCAATATAAATATTTGCTCCTTTTTTCTGGTCACGCCCACTTCCGATGATGTAATTTCCGGTACACAATGACAGCACTTCCGGTTTTACTCCTTTTTTTCCTGATCATATCTACTTCCGATGATGTCACTTCCGGTTTATAATGACAGCACTTCCTGATTCTTGATGGTCAGCGGGTCGCGGGTCCGGGTTGCAGAGAAGGTACTTGCGGGTCGGGTCGGGTTGCGGGTCCAAGCGGGTAAGAATGCGGGTTGCGGGTGCGGGTTGCAGGTTGCGGGTACAGGTCGGGTTCGGGTCCCAAAAAATGGACCCGCGCATGACTCTAGTACAGCCTACTTCTTTAGTTAAGCTTTAGTTCTACTTTAAGTGTTCTTTATAGCTTTTAAGTGTTTTTTTATAGCATTCCATAATACAGAAACCCCCTTATCTGGATACACCCAGGTATCTTCTATACATAGGTGAATGTAACACACTCCTAAAAGCACAGGCATCTGTGAAAAACAGTAAATGAGAAAGCCAACACTGTATGTTACTGGTGAGTAATGTGTTTTGGAGTCCCAGATACTATCTCCATGGGAAGCCCTCCAGGCTGATTATTTAACAAATGTATTTTATGTTCCAAGCAAGTTGCCCTGCGGCACCTGACAAAGTACACAGAACATCTGGAATTCTTCCTCCACTGGCTGCAATCGTTGCTTGTTGGCACTAGACCTGTGCTTGCATGGCTCCCGCTAGTCTGTCTGCAAAAGGCAAGGATGCCACCTATCCTCATTATGTCTGTGTGTAGAACTGTGTGTTTGTACAAATGCACTCATCCTAGCACTGCCATAGACTGGGAAAGAGACAGTTAGATGTTCAGCAATATTAAACGGGTGACCTTATGCAGGGTGGCAGGTTTCTTCTCCTATAAAAACTCTCAACCCAGTGGTATAACAATATGTTTTTCATTTTTTTTTCTGCAAACCTTGAGGAAGACTCTGTGTTTGTTTCCCATGAATATACATGCTGTAGTGTATTGGTGCTTCCTGAGTAGTTCCAGGGGATTTTGGGGTGGGTGGAAACAATCAATGCATGACCCTTTCCCTAGGCCATTGAATTCTAAATCCCTATCAGGTCTGGGAGTTAAACTAGGCCCTGCCATTTCAAGTACATGGGGGCCCAACCAGCCCACTAAATAGTGACTTTCTATGGCATTGTACAGCAACCCCTCTGGCATTTGCCAGAACCCACAGATTGCCAGTCCTGGCATTATACCTATCTGAGGGTTTGAGGTTCTGCAATATAGACCCTTATCTTTCCTTAAATATTTCCCCTACTCCAATGAGCATTAAGGAGGGTGGATGAGATGGATCCCCATAGTTAGGTGTCAATTACACCTTTACAAATGTATATGGGTTAGGGAAGGTAGGAGATATAAGAGTCATGGATTCACATGGCATCCGTCATACCACATGCAAATGGTGGGCTATAATAAATCGACAATGTTATTTTAAAAAGTCTGTGAAGTCTGAAGTGTCAAATATGGCACGTGGGCTGTCCATTGGACAACAATGCTCTCCTAGCCTGTGTATGTCTATGTCAACATATTAGCTGAGGTTATAGTGGCCCTTTAATGATTGCTAAAACATGGAACCAGAGAGCGCGCGTGGTTCTTGTCTTTGGACATATCCAAAATCATTAATCCAACAACCTTCATTTGCATATTCAAATTTAAACACGATTTTTTAAAACTTTTATTTTCTTAGGTCTCCTTGTCCCCTTAAGATTGTTGAAGTGAATGATTTCGGTCACTTTGTCAGGATATGGAACTCCTCCCCTTCCTGCCATGTGGATCTGAGTGGTTATATCATCTGGCAGCTAGAAGGGAACCACCCAGTCTCCATCTACCGCTTTCCACAAAATTCATTTCTTCCTGCCTGCCAGCATGTTACGGTAAGGTTGCTCTGGTGCTGCTTGCTTCTAGGACCTCGGTTTTAGTTCTGCTTCTATACTGCTGCATGTACGGTTTCTAAACCTTAGGCAACCCTCCCCCCAGTGAATTGGATTAATTTTTTTTTTTTGATGGTGCTCCTTTAAGAAAAAAAATGAACCATCCCAGGGAATAAAAGTAGAGAAGTGGCAACATTTTACTTACCTTTCCCTGGCAGATTTAGGCACATATAAAAAAATCTAGAGCAAAATCTACTCTACTGCATATGTGCAAGTCTGGCGAGGGATGGCTATCTGTTGCTAATAGAGGTATGGGATCCATTATCTGGAAACCCGTTATGCAGAAAGCTCAGAATTACTCATCTCCCATAGACTCCATTTTATCCAAATAATTAAATTTTTTAAAAAAAATTATTTCCTTTTTCTCTGTAATAATAAAACAGTACCTTGTAATTGATCCAAACTAAGATATAGTTAATCCTTATTGGAAGCAAAACCAGCCTATGGGGTGTATTTAAAGGGATCCTGTCATCGGAAAACAAGTTTTTTTCAAAACACATCAGTTAATAGTGCTGCTCCAGCAGAATTCTGCACTTAAATCCATTTCTCAAAAGAGCAAACAGATTTTTTTATATTTATTTTTGAAATCTGACATGGGGCTAGACATTTTGTCAATTTCCCAGCTGTCCCTGGTCATGTGACTTGTGCCTGCACTTTCGGAGAGAAATGCTTTCTGGCAGGCTGCTGTTTTTCCTTCTCAGTGTAACTGAATGTGTCTCAGTGGGACATGGGTTTTTACTATTGAGTGTTGTTCTTAGATCTAGCAGGCAGCTGTTATCTTGTGTAGGGAGCTGTTATCTGGTTACCTTCCCATTGTTCTGTTGTTTGGCTGCTGGGTGAGAAAAGGGAGAGGGGTGATATCACTCTAACTTGCAGTACAGCAGTAAAGAGTGATTGAAGTTTATCAGAGCACAAGTCACATGACTTGGGGCAGCTGGGAAATTGACAATATGTCTAGGCCCATGTCAGATTTCAAAATTGAATATAAAAAAATCGGTTTGCTCTTTTGAGAAACGGATTTCAGCACAGAATTCTGCTGGAGCAGCACTATTAACCGATTCAGTTTGAAAAAAATTTTTTTTCAGTATCCCTTTAATGTTTACAGGATTTTCTAGTAGATTTATGGCATGGAAATCTTAATTACGGAAAGATCTGTTAACCAGGTCCCAAGCATTCTGGATATAGGTCCCATACCTAGTTAGTACACTGATTAAGACTTGGAGGTAGGGATGCACCGAATCCAGGATTTGGTTCGGGATTCGGCCAGGATTCGGGCTTTTACAGCAGGATTCGGATTCGGCCGAATCCTTCTGCCCAGCCGAATCCGAATCCTAATTTGCATATGCAAATTAGGGGTGGGAGCGAAATTGCGTGACTTTTTGTCACAAATCAAGGAAGTAAAAAATGTTTCCCCTTCCCCACCCCTAATTTGCATATGCAAATTCGGATTTGGTTCGGTATTCGGCCGAATCTTTCCCAACGGATTCAGGGGTTCGTCTGAATCCAAAAAAGTGGATTCGGTGCATCCCTACTTGGAGGGCTAATTTACTGTGTTGGTAAATTAGCCTTCTCGGTCAAAGCATGGACATCACTTGTATATTGGCAGCTCATTGGCTTGTGTAAGGGGCCCATCTGACTGACCACCAGATATCTGTTCAAATATTCCCCAGATATTAATTTGTCAGGTTAGGAAATCCCACAGGATAATGTGGTCCTCTACTGTGGTCCTTCCTATGTGCATCCTAGGCAAATCTCACTTTATTAACTTTAGTAGCCACTGAATGACACTACCTGGCTTGTTATACAAAAATCCCCAGTTCCTTCTCAGTTAAAGATACTCCCAACACACATAGTTCACATGTATTTTATTTCTAACAACATACAATGCACTGAACAACATTTTCCAGTTTGCTGCGCATATTCCCGTTTAATCGGTTAAGTCAACTAGTAATTTATTATCTTTCTCCTCTGCTGTTTTCAGGTTTGGGCATCTGCTTCCAAGGTTTCCCATAACCCTCCGACTGATTTAGTATGGAAAGGAAGGTTGTATTTCAGAACCAACCCCCAATGTATCACAGTCCTTTCGCGCCCAAGTGGTCAGGTATGTTTGCTCATTTCAAACGACAACTAACTATAAGTTAATACTATGGGGTATAGTTACTAAAGCGTAAAATGTCACATTTGACAAACTTTCGGGCAAAAATAGAAATTCACCACCACGTCAGCAATTTACTAAATGTGTGATGAATTTTGGCACCAAATGATTATGAGTGCCAATGTTTTTTTTCCCCCTACAAGTAATTTCAACAGGTCCATCTCATTATCTATACTAGGGATCCACGGAATACAATTTGTGGCATTCAGCCGAATCCCCAAAACCTTCGTGAAAGAACCAGCCGAATCCTGAACCGAATCCTAATTTGCATATGCAAATTAGGAGCAGGAAAGGAAACAGTGGGAAAAATTTTTATTTCCATGTTTTGTGATGAAAAGTCAAGTGATTTCCCTTCCCCCCTTATTTACATATGTAAATTAGGATTCAGATTCCATTTCATCCTTGCTAATATCCCATATATGCCATTGCTTTATAATATATTTCCCCATTACAATTGTAGAGGCAAAATACTCTGGCATAATTACCTAAAGTGTTTAATATATTAGCATTTTAAGTGAATTTTCAGTGTTGTCACGAAAATACGCTTGACAGGGCACATGTGCATTGGCAAGAACAGTGAGCAAAGTAAAATTTCAAGCACAATTGCCATGTTTCTCACCCAAAATGCAGTGGTTTTCCCCAGAATTCCGGGATCGTTGAACTGTGCTCAAATTGGGTGCAGCTGTGCCAGATATTTTCGAGGTCTGTCTGCGGGCATCATTTGCAGTGGTCAGTGGTGTGTTAGTGATGTGTTCACCATGTTCTTTTGGTGCAACTTACATGAAGCATACGACGCAGGACACTGAGGGAACCCTGGAGCTACTGTCTGGTCCGAGGAGGCAGTGGCTCTAGGACTCTAGGACTCTAGGACTCTAGCACTCGATGTGATTAATGGCGGAGCTCTGCCCTTGCACGCCAGCTCCTGCTGAACTGCTGCTCTCGCGATGAATCGGCTCCTTCCAGCCGGCTTCTACTCACACACTCTCTGTCATCGCTGTATAGCGCTGTTCAAAGCATTATCGGAGTCTGGCTTGTTAGTATCAAATAAATGGCTTTATTGAGCGCTTTAACATAGCTGAGGAGGGGGATTCACATCTAACGCGTTTCGTGTCAGTAAACCTGACACTTCATCAGAGGCCTGGGCCCACACACCCTCTCTGTGGCTCCTGCCGCCCTCCTGCTCTTCCACTACCAGCCCCCCCACGCGCACCTTCACTTTCTTTTTCGGTGATTGGGGAGGGAGGGCAGGTAGGGGAGCGACAGAAGAAGGCAGGCAAGGATCAGGTCTGGGTTCTCTGGGGTCCCGCTGGCTTAGCCTGACCCTGTTAATGGAAGTGGTTTTACACACAACTGTGGGGAAAGTGCAGGGACCAAAACTACACTTGAGGACGTACATGAATCCAGGAGTATTTCATGTAATTTGCACTTTAGTGCCCTTCTGTGAAGTTACTACTATCTTACTACTATGCTAGACTGTAAGCGACAATCTTTTAGTAACATGGGCAGAAACAATAACAATTAGCAGAACAACAGCCCTACCACTAGGGTTGCCACTGGGCTGGTATTTTACCGGCCTGACCGGTAAAAATTATGTTTGATCCCAATGTTATTAATAGGGAAAAAAGGTAATTATATAGGAAGGCCAGTATTTTTTTCCAGAAAAGGTGGCAACCCTACTTACCACGACCACCTCTTTGATGCTCCTATGTTGCTTTGCTATTAAGTCATTTCTACATTTTTTTGATTATATCTTCTCCCCATATTGCTGCCATTATCCCGGGACTTTCTATGGGTCAAGACACACACAAATTTGTGTTGCAACACTCTGGAAACTCTATAATTTTACCTTGATTTGGTGATCCAGTGGAGGAACTGTGAAAAAGATCAGAAAAGGAGGGTTTACTTTTCCTTTAATCTTGCATATTTTGTTTGTTTTTCAATTTTAACATAGTTATACGTTTTGTATCATCCCAGCATGTTGTTTATTGCCCCATAAACCTCCTTCTCAGCTGCCCGCGGCTGTTGTCCATGGCCCTCAGATACTATTTTTACTCTAGTTCTGTTTCTTTCTCCAAAGCAACTCTGTGTTTATAGATTACATTTCAACTCCAAAGTGAAACACGGGAATACACTGTATAAGCAGCTAATTGCAGGAAAGGCCTTGGGATAATGAACAGTTTGCAACTGACTCCAATACTCAATAAATCTTAGTGAGTAAATCATATCCAGTAGCAGTAAATCTAAGATGTCACGCTGTAATTAGCAAGTAAAAACATGAGCCATACAGTAATTATGGGATTACATTCTCTGCTTATCTATTGGTTACACTTCCCCCAAAGTTACTGTGTCTCTTTGGAACGTATGTCCTTTTATACAGAACACTCCTAATTAGGTACATTTGCACAATACAATCCTTTTCTTGATCTGAATCTACTGTTAAGCTGGCCATAGATGCAAAGATCCGATCGTACGAATCATCGTACGATCGGACTTTCCCATCTCCCGACCCGCCACTAACCATTCAGATCAAAGTCTTACCAGTCAGATTAGTTAAAGAACAGATCAGCAATGTTCTGCCCCTGACAGCAATCGATATCTATGTCCAACCAAAGCTAGTGACAGTCTCCCACTGAAAATCGTACGATCGGCAATACACGCAGAGATATTATCGGCAGCCGACAGAAATTTTCTAACCTGTCCGATCGACCAAACGACCGATCTCCGCTGGACGAAAAATGTCGGGACTCTCCACACACGGTTCGAAAATCGTACGAATCCTCGATTCGTACTATCAGATATTTGCGTCTATGGCCAGCTTTAGGGCAGGGGCACATGGGCAGATTTGGGGAGATTTAGTCACCTGGAAACTAATCACCTCTTCTTCGGGCGACAATCTCCCCGAACTGCCTTTCCTCTGCTAAAATGAAAAATCGCACTCTCAGGACTTCGATTTCCGAAGTCGCCCGAAGTTGCCTCACGAGGAAACTTCAGGCAACTTCGGAAAGCGAATCGCTCCGAGTGCCATCCTGCCGGCGATTTACATTCTAGCCAGCGGAAGGCAGGAGAGGCAGTTTGGGGATATATATATATATATGTAGTTGTCCCGAAGAAGAAGAGATTTATCGCCTAGTGACTAATCTCCCCGAATCGCAGTGTGTCTTACTGTAAAACTACAGTAAGTAAAGGTATTGATACATGTATGATATGTGTATATATGTGCCCACTATTTATTTTGAATTTCAACCTAACTTAACAATGTAACTATGTAAATGCAGTGTACAAAGTGTAATTACGGGTGCAGGTGCCATGTTTTTTAGGGGTTGTTCACCTTTGAGTTAACCTTTAGTATGATATAGAGAGTGATATCCTGAGACAATTTATATATTTTTTTTATTATTTGTGGTTATTGAGTTATTTAGCTTTTCATTCAGCCGCTCTCAAGTACGCAATTTCAGCAATCTGGTTGCTAGGGTCCAAATTATCCTAGCAACCATGCATTGATTTGAAAAAGAGACTGGAATATGAATTGGAGAGGTCCTTAATAGAAAGACGATTAATAAAATGTAGCAATAGCAATATATTTAAAGCCTTACAGAGCATCTGTTTTTTAGATGGGGGTCATTGACTCCGATTTGAAAGCTGTAAAGTCAGAAGAAGAAGGCAAATGAATATGGTAAATTTCATGTAAAGCAGACAAATAATGGTCTTTTACACCATCTAGTGGATAGAGGTTAAAATTGCAGCAACCACTTAACAAGCCACGAAGATTCTATAGGGTCAGTTACAAAAAATCTGGCCAGAAGGGGCACAAGAGGATTCCCTCCTGTAGATAATCCTCCCTTCTGTATGAGCATGTCATGATAAGTTGATTAAAGGGGAACTATCACTCCTACAAGCATTAACTCAAATTGTAACAGTCGTTATTATGATCTTTTTTCTCTGTAGGTTTCCTTGTTTTTCACTTATAGTTTTTATGATATAGACACGTGCCTAGTGCGCAAAGCTGGGGGGGGCACCAGGCACCTACCTTCTGTGTCCGGTCCCCTCTCTCCCTGACTGTTGCTGCTATTCCGGCGCCTATTGCACTTCTGCGCATGTGCGAACGCCAATCCACACGTGTGCGAACGCTAATCCACGCATGCACACGCGAGTGCCAATTTGCGCATGTACGCTCAGACTGTGCTGCGGCCAGTCAAGTTGCCTAGGGTGCCTGGCTGTCCTAGCCCGGCTCTGATTCCTGCTCAGAAAATAAATAGTTGAACTGGAAAAAGATTAGCATCTTTTTGTAAATGGTGTACATTAGTGATGTGTGGGTTGGTTAACCTGTACCTGACCCAGCCTGAAGTTGAGAACAGACTTTAAGACTCAGGCCTAGCCCTCAGCTGACATCAGAGATGACATCAAGGGATGCAGGCTTCAGAAACATTATAGGATTCATCAGTGTCGGACTGGGGGTCCTGGGCCCACTGGGACTGCTACCTCAGGGGCCCCCACATAGTGTTGGACTGGAACACCAGGGGCCCACCCAAAATCCTTAGACCAGGGGCCCACTCTCAGTACTATTATCCTTCCTCTCCTCACTCAACCTCTATTCTCATAGTCTCTATTCTTTACATACTATAATCTATTAATCCATCTATTTAGCCTCTTTGTATAGAAATTGATAATGACCATGAAATAATTTAAAAAGCAGGAGGGGCCCACTGACCTGGGCCCACCGGGAGTTTTCCTGGATGCCCGGTGGGCCAGTCCGACACTAGGATTAATTTACATTTATTACGGCAGTTGCATTCGTGCAAATTTCCCCCCAGTGAGTACTGTGTAAAAACCCCATTCATAATGGACTTTTTGCACTTCTGTAGAGTTGTACTCAGCAACGCTCAGTCCCTCCTGCCACCTGTTTCTGCCCCCTGTTGGGCCCCGGCCTTCATGGGCCCCTGGCAACCCAGATCTTCTCCCTGTGGATGCTGCAGATGCTCCCCTGCAGTTGCAAATTTAGCAATCACAAAGAGGTAAAGGGTGTACACCAAAAAACGGAGGAGGCGGAAGTGGGGAGGGGGGCCCTTAATGTTGCAGCCCTGCACACCCCAGTCCAACACTGCACTTTTCTATATGACATCAACGCTGAGGCTAGATTTCTAAGACCCAGCAAACAATTGAAAATGTATGTGTGCTCCAGCTGTGTGTGCAATGCAAAGGAATTTAACAAACTCCAGCCCAGCAGATCCACACCATGTATCTCCTCCTCATGCTCACTATACAACTCCCTGTAACTAACCTCTGGTCCTACTGATATAATGTCTGCATAGTGGGCCCCAGTCACTGCCAGCAAACCTAGGGAGCAAGAATACATTACTCCAAGGAGAAGAGTCAGTCACTATAGAGAGGAAGGTTACATTTCCTTAAAGAGGTTCCCTGCCTTAGTGCAGGATTAGGAGTGTTCTACCCTTACAGCAGAACTTGATCAGAGCCTCACCCATAGGAACTTGTCATTTGCATCAAAATATACATATATATAACTGGTGCTGGATACAAGAACAGTTTCTCAGTTTCTGATGTTGGTTTCTTTGCCTCCAGCCAGTAGCTTCATACCGAACATCTCCCTCTCTCCCAGCGTGGATTCCAGACAAATCTGAAGAATCTGTACAAGAGGAGGAAACCAGAAACCATTTAGAAGAAGAAGCAACCAAAGCCAATCAGACTCCCAGGTAATAAAAGAATTGTGTAGTAACATCAGCAAAAGTCACCCTGGCCCATAACTAAGATCAACCAATAATATTTTTGCCTTTATTCAGGCCCGGATTTGTGGCGAGGCCTAGGGCAGCAAAATGTTAGGGGTGGCATGCCACCCAGCCGCTTGATGAGGAGCACTGGAGAAGCACATCTCCCCAGTTCTCTGGCACGCGCTCTCGCGCGCAGGGGGAAAGGGGGATGCAGGTGGTGGGCACTAGGACCTAGGGGCTCCCTTGAGTCTAAATCCCACCCTGCCTTTATTACATTGTTGTACAGTACTGGAATATACTAGATGACCATTACAATGTTTGTACTATATGCAGAGTCTTGAAATGGTTTGCATTGCTGTCTATAAAGTTTACCTTTGTTCTAACAAGAAACTATGCTCTGAGGAAGTGACCTTTTGAGGTTACGAAATGCGTCAGCAGCTTCTTTATCTAAGCACTGTACCCTGTGCCATACCGTTAAGGTTGCCACTTGTCTGGTTTTGACCCGGACAGCCCGGTATTTTGAAGGGCTGCCGGGGGTCAAAACTTCCTGCCGGTTTTCCAAATAAGGAAAACCGGGCAGGATTCCCTTGATTGACACGGCGATCGGGCAATCGGCGATCGCTGTGTCATAGCCCTGCCCCCTGATGTCACTGACACGCCCATCTACGGCATGGTCCCGCCCTCTGCGCCCCTGCCCTACATACCGTGATGGTCTTTTACTGAATGAAAATAGAGATGGAATTTTTAACTTTTACTGCAGTTGATCCATGGCTGTGAGTATCTTGTAAATAAATGCAGAGTTAGACTGGTCTGCTGGTGGGTATACTAAGACCAGCCAGTGACAATTCATGACAAATTCCATGACCAATGTCTTATTTCTATTACATTAGTGTTGTGAAATTAAACCATTGCTGTTGGGTTCTCTGGTGTGCCCTGGGAGTCTTAAGGCCCCCATACACGGGCCGATAAAAGCTGTTGACAGACCGAGTTGGCAGCTTATTGGCCCATGTGTGGGGCCCTCCAACGGGCCAGATCTCGATCGGGCAGGATAAAAAATCCAGCCGGATCGCGGGCGCATCTGTCAGTTGATCTGGTCCACAATCTGACCGCCCGTATGAACTGCATTGTGACCCGATCATTGGGCATATCCAGTGTTGGACTGGCCCACAGGGATACCAGGAAAACTCCCGGTGAGCCCAGGTGTCAGTGGCCCTCATGCTGCTAAACATTTGGCCTATTTCATGGCCATTACCTATTTCTATGAAGCTAAATAGATGGAAATATTGGTTTATAGTATGTAAAGAATAGAGAGTAGGAGAAAAGAGGTTGAGTGAGGAGAGTTAGAATACTAGTCCTGAGAGTGGGCCCCTGGTCTAAGGTTTTTGGGTGGACCCCTGGTCCCAGTCCGACACTGGACATATCAGGGAGAGATCCACTCATTTGGCGATCTCCCTGTGTATGGCCAGCTTTAGTCTGACACTAACTATATGTACAACTGAAAGGGGGTCTTAGGGGTCAGGTGATAAAAACTTCTAGTTTGTCAAGACCTCTGCAAAATCACAGAATCATGGAAAAAAAAATTGTGAAAAAGAAAATAGAACCATCACATGTAAAACCTGTAGAGATGCTACAGACAGAGTAGGACTGGGCTTGCAGGACACTGGGAAAAAAATCCGGCGGAGTGTATGGGCCCCTGAGGTGGCAGCACCGGTGGGCTAGTTCGACGCTTGCCATAGAAGCGAGTGGGCTGTGTAGCTTCTTAATTTTGGCAAGTTGAAAATCATGTTTTTTTTTATCCCCCATAACAATTGCAATTGCTAAAAGATCTTAAAATACCTGGAAAACGGTGATTAAAGCGATTAAATCATTTTAGATTTTTCAGACATATGCTCAAAATTGTTGAAAAGTTGCAATGGAGATGCGATTATTTGGAATTTCTTTACACAACTATGATTTTTGATAAATATGCCTCTTTGTATTCTTAAACAGGTTCCATCTTATTGCCACTCAAGTTTTTTTTTTTTTTTTCCGCTTCACTCGATTTTAGGAAAAGCTGGTGATTTTCCTGCACAGGTCTTGCATAATAATGTGTACCTATAGAAAATTCATTCATGACACCATATTCATTAGAAAATATTATCACCAATAATAGTAACGGCAATTTAAAGAGGCTGTTAACCTAAGTATGATGTAGAGAGTGCTATTCTGACAATTTGCAGTTGGTTTTCATTTTTTATTATTTGTGGTTTTTGAGTTATTTAGCTTTTTATTCAGCAGCTCTCCATTTTGCAATTTCAGCAATCTGGTTGCTAGGGTCCAAATTAACCTAACAACCATTGCATTGATTTGAATAAAGGACTGGAATATGAATAGGAGAGGCCTGAATAGAAAGGCGAGTAATCTAAAGTAGCAATAAGAATACCTTTGTAGCCTTACAGAGCATTTGTTTTTTAGATGGGGTCAGTGACCCCCTTTTGAAAACTTTAAAAAATAAACAATGAAGACCAATTGAAAAGTTGACCATTCTCTAACATACTAAAATTAACCACCCCTTTAAAAATGAGAAGCTGGCAGAAATGTGATTCATTTATTCCTTTAGTTGCTTTAGGATAGGGACAGCCTAACTAAATGCACTTTGGATTATATGCCTTCCTAATATTGTACCATGCTGTATATTATTTAGGTCCCGATACTCCTCTGCAAACTCCAGTGGCAGCTGCAGTGCTTCCCAGGCTTTGTTCTCTAGAACGGGGAGCCCAGTTACTCCCAGAATCACTTCAGGTAATGGACTAAGCAGAGTTGTGTGTGTTTGGGAGGGGGATATAGGGGCGTCCTTGTAGATTAACACAATAGAAGGAAATTTCATCCAGTCAACTATTGAGATGAAAAAAAGATTTGGTATTTCTGTGGCTAGCCCAGTCCTTCTGTGACGCCCAGGGAATAATATTCAAAATGTTATGATGGCCAATTCCATACACTTAATTATACTCTTATTTTATGAGGTCTAGTCCAAACTGGAACAATGTATGAGCTGCTCAGGGGGCCAACAATCAGATGCTACAGGTATGGGATCTGTTATCAGGAAACCAGAAAGCGCTGAATTACATAAATTATGTCTCCCATGTTATCTGTCTCTGTCTCTGTCTCTGTCTCTGTCTCTGTCTCTCTCTCTCTCTCTCTCTGTCTCTCTCTCTCTCTGTCTCTGTCTCTCTCTCCATGTTTTCCAAATAATCCAAATTTGTAAAAATGATTTCCATTTTCTCTGTAATAATAAAACAGTACCTTGTACTTGATCCCAACTAAGATATAATTATTCTTTATTGGAAGCAAAACCAGCCTATTGGGTTTATTTAATGTTTACATGATTTTCTAGTAGACTTTGTCTGAAGGTATGAAGGAAAATCCGAGCATTCTGGATAACAGGTCCAATTCCTGTATTGTGGTACTTTGGGGACACACGCCTGACAGTAATTTCAAACCTGCATCATAGATACGTATCTGACCTAGCTGTCAGTAATGCTCCAATAAACTGCCGACTTGTGTATGGGCAGCTTTACCCCCATGTTGTTTATAATTTGTTTATATCTCTTTCTATAGGTCAGACTAGGTCACCAACCTTTGTTTCCAGTTACCCAGTAAGTATTAAGCATTCCTATTGACTCACTAGTAAACTGCCATGGGAACATTACTCTGATCTGATCTCATCACCGTATCATGTTCTCAAAGCATTTAAGCCAGTGGTTCCCAATAGTGATATACGAGCCGACCTGAAACCACGGGACTCATGGGTGAGACGATAGGTGGCTTTCTCATGCCTGCTCAAAACCAGCCTCAGACATCACTAGTTCCCAAATGGTGGAGCTTGTCATCAGATATTAAAGGGCATGCAACTGCATGAAAGTAACACCAACCCGTGGGCCCTTTGGGTATCAGATATGCCCGCACATCACTATTACACAGGTTATGGAACTCAGAAGTAACTTCTAATATCCTCAAATTTCCCACTAGGGGGTGCATTATTTATTACACAATTATAAACAAGCCTTAGTAACTTATGTGATAGAAATGACATCACTGAGCACCGTTTATAACTGATGACATCACTAAGCACCATTTATAAGGATATAAGTTACAGGATATTCGTGGCTCTTGTGTATTATACCTATTTACAAGACACAATGGGCTGTATTAAATGAAGCTTAAGGGCAGAACTACATGGGCGGTTTACATGCGTTCTGACGCAAGGCGACGAAAGGCTGGCGTCAAGTCGGATGTGCCTAAAATAAGGTGAGTTATAGAAATGTCGGGTGTTGCCGCAGCATGCGTCCGATACGACTGGCGGATGCAGACACAACATACAGCGTCTGTATGTCGGAACGCATGTAAATCGCCCATGTAGTTCTGCCCTAAGTTGTCTTGCCTTGATTGAATGAACTAAAAATTGGCATACTTCCTGCAGGTCACATCTTTTCACATGCAATAAAGTTTTTCAAAACTTGTAACTTCAGTTGGCAGACATATAGGGGGTTATTTACTAAACTTCGAATGCAAAAATCACGAAAAATTCATGATTTTTTTTCTATAAAATCAGACTTTTAAAAAAATCGGAATTTATTAAACCCCGAGGATGGAAAAAAGTCTGAATCTGAAAATCCGGCATCTCAGACCTGTCGAGGTTGCATATAAGTCAGTGGAAGAAGTCCCAATGATTTTTTGATGTGCGCTGGGTTTTTGGCAATATCCCAAAGTTTTCGGGTGAAATGTCCGAAAAAATCGTGAAAACCGGATGAAAATCTGATTTTTCACGTTTTTTTCCTGCAAACAAACTTTTTTGGAAAGTGTTTTAATAAATAAGCCCAAAAAAACTGTGCGGATTTGGTTTGAATTTTTTTCAGAAAATATCGAGATAAATTCCGACTTTGATAAATAACCCCCATATTGTAAAACTATGTTTTATTGCAAAGGCCTCTCTCTATAATTCCATAAACAAAACATTTATTTTTAATCCTTCTTACATTTCATTCCGTCATGCCCTGCATGATCAGGGGCAGATTAATGGCCACTGTTATAAGGGGCAGATTAATGGCCAGTGTGATCTGGGGCCCATTTAGCTCTTTTTTACATTGTTGGGCCGGTCAGCAGCAGTAGCTGAGCGAAGGTTCGTGCATCCAGGTATGTGTAGATCCAGTGATCCGATCCAGTATAGAGAGCTCACATGCATCTGGACCCAACAGTAGCCTAGAATACCTCCCAACTGTCCCGTTTTTCCCGGGACAGTCCGGATTTTGACAGCTCAGCCTGCAGTCCTGGATTGTTACTGAAATATATCAACTTTCTCTTTGATCTCCTGCACCGAAGAGCCAGAAAAATATACAATTTCTGAAACTTAATTGGCTTCTGGCAGAGAGCCCAGAATACAATGCAATTTGGTGCATTTGGATACTTTTGTAACAATGTAAGATAAGCAAAGAAACAATTGTAACAATTTAAGATAAGCAGGTCTCTTGGGGAAACTGTGACTTGCAGTTTAAAGGGCAATTAACCTTCATTAGCAAAATTGTAATAACACACAAAACCTGACCCTAAAACCCCAAAAAATTTGTTTAAACTTTCCATAACCTGCCAAATTTTGTAAAAAGGATGTGGTATTTAGGGGGTGTGGTCATAAAATGGGTGTGGTCCAACAATATTTTTGTCCCTCTTTCTGTTTTACAAATGTTGGGGGGTATGAGGGCCTTGAAGGGGGGCTGTGGGTGCAGCCTGGAGGCCTCACATCTCATTAATCTGCCACTGACATGATACACTTACACGTGGTTCCATATTTCTGAGCATGTGTTTGAGTTTCTACTAATACACAAGTTGCACGGCGCTACAGCTGATATCATTGTACTAAAATGGTCTTTCCCTCAGTCCAGGTTAAATAAAAATAGTCCATTTGTGAAGCTTCTTGCACAAACATCTGCTCGATCCAAGCACGGCTTCAAGTTCCTCAGTCATGTGCCCTTCACTTGTGATCTTCTCAGACGGTAACCAGTGGTCCAAACGCTCTTTCCCCCCGATGGGAGACCAGAGCCTCTTACAGATCTTAAGGTTCATTTGCCACTAGGCCAAACCTAGCTGTGCTTCAATTTAAGTTAACTTGTAGTATGTTATAGCCTGGCCATTTCTTAGCAACCACTCAATTGGTCTTCGTTATTTATTTTTTATACATTTTCAATTATTTGCCTTTTTTGAGCTTTCAAATGAGGAGTCACCAACCCCATCTAAAAAAACAAATGCTCTGTAAGGCTACGAATGTATTGTTATTGCTACTTTTTATTACTCATCTTTCTATTCAGGCCTCTCCTATTCATATTCCAGTGTCTTATTCAAATCTGTGCATGGTTGCTGGGGTAATATGGACCTTAGCAACCAGAATGCTAAAATTACAAACTAGAGAGCTGCTGAATAAAAAGCTAAATAACTCAAAAAACACAAATAATAAAAATCAAAACCAATTGCATGTTGTTGTGTAGATTATATGATATTAGTATTCAAATGCAAGTTAAGAGGAGGATCGTATCCTGTGTTATGTTTAATATGCTCCACTCTCAAGTGCTTAATGCGTTTCTAGGAGGTCTGTTTGTATTCTCCAAAGCCAACATACAAACAAATCCTCTCTCTCTCTATGTTCTGATTGTGCTCAGAACCTTTGATTGTAAGCTCTTGGGAACAGACCCCTCTGCGGTTTTTGTAGCATTTGTCCCTTGCATGGGCGTCTGCAGAAGGGGGCAAGAGGGGGCAGTTGCCCACCTTGACTTTTCTAGTTCCAAGGATTTGTTTGTAAATTTGATTCCCAACAACACAGAACGTGTTTTATACTTCCCACCCAAAGGCAATCTTTTACTTACACATTGATATTGGATGGGACTAAGAAGGACTTGAAGGGAAGCCTGCAGTGCCAGTAATAAAGTTAACTGGTAGGCAGCAGCTTACCTGTAGCATTTACATGGGATTGGCTGAGCTCTGAACATGCACTCAGTAGGGAGTATTCATTGGCTCTTACCATGTTAGTTGCAAATGTTTTCATAAATAAAAATGAATTAGGCTAGGAGTGTATTCATTTCTTACCATATTATGCATAATTGGGTCTTACATTGTCATAAATAGGTTAATCTTCAGTAGGATGCTACCCTATGTGATATTAGCCTACCTTCCCCCTGAACAATTTTCTACCATGGTCCCTTGTTTGTGAATTAGTTGCAAGCGCACTGACTATAATGTTATTGTAAAGATCTGCATACTTTGTTCCTAAAATTATAAACATACCAAATGGAAATGATAAAAAGACCTCAGAATATCTCAGGTTTTGTATTTATCTGGATATGAACCCCCTACATGACAGATTACAAATGTGTATTTTTATATTGTGTTTACTCTGCATTGAATAAATGGATTTTCATTTCTGTTCTTCTCCAGGATCCATTGTTGTTTATTCTTTTATCTCTACACAAATTCTCTATCTACAATGTATTTGTCAGCTGCTAATTGAAGGGATTTATTTTAAAAAGAGTACAAGTAAAGGTGGCAATACACCGCCAGATCGTCTGGTTTGGCAAGGTCTCCAAATGAGAAGAGCTGAGCCAATGTACTCCTGGTTCAACTGGATCTGATATCTGGACAATTTTCAGAATGTTCACTCTTTTTGTGACTATGGTGAGCTCCTGCTTCACTCTTTAAAGGGCATGTAAAGGCAAAAAAATAAAATCCCGTTTTTACTTTCTTTAATGAAAAAGAAACCTATCTCCAATATAACTGAATTAAAAAATGTGTACCGTTTTTATAAGAAACCTGACTGTATGCGGTGAAATTCTCCCTTCATTTACTGCTGTGGATAGGAATTGTCAGATGGTCCCTAACTGCTGAGCAGGGAAACAATCATACTTATGAACAGCAGGGGGACTTACTTCCCAGCCTTTCAGAACTCCAGCAGCTTTGTTTGTTTCCCTGTTTTGATCATTTATGACAATCCCTAAGAAGCCCATTTATTTAATCCCTAAGAAGCTGGCCATAGATGCAAAGATCCGATCGTACGAATCATCGTACGATCGGACTTTCCCATCTCCTGACCGGCCACTAACCATTCAGATCAAAGTCTTACCAGTCAGATTAGTAAAAGAACAGATCAGCAATGTTCTGCCCCTGACAGCAATCGTACGATATCTATGTCCAACCAAAGCTAGTGACAGTCTCCCACTGAAAATCATACGATCGGCAATACACGCAGAGATATTATCGGCAGCCGACAGAAATTTTCTAACCTGTCCGATCGACCAAACGACTGTCGGACGAAAAATGTCGGGACTCTCCACACACGGTTCGAAAATCGTACGAATCCTCGATTCGTACGATCAGATCTTTGCGTCTATGGCCAGCTTTAGTCTTGCAAAGATGTATAACAAAGTTACAAGATGGTGACCCCCTGTGGCCAACTTTGAAAGCATAAATCATTTGTTTTAATAGGCTTGTGGTGCAGTAAGTTCTTGTTTATGTTTAATATACAAAATACAGCATTTCTAGCCTTATTCTATTTTAGACTTTCCTTGTCCTTTAATAAATATGCCCCAATAAGTGATGTGCGGGGTTGACCCGAAAGCTGGTTGGGCAGGTTCGAAATTGAAAATTTGAGATCGGAATTGGTTGAAATTTGGCCAACCATTGCGGATTAGTGTTGGGTGTGGGTCAGACTGGGGAAGTACACTCCAACCTTACTCCAAAAGATTCCCTGTTTTGGAACCAGAGGACCTCAAAACAATAGCGTATAGAGCGAGAGGACGTGGGTATGAGTTGGGTGTGGGTACTACAATGACAACATTTTGTGGGTTATGGTTAGTTGTGGATTATGGTTTTGCAGATTAGGGTCAGGTATGGGTTGAGTTTTTCCTGATATGCATATCACTAATCCCAATATGTGGTCCACCCTTAGAAAATCACCAGCTAGGGCCATTGCCTGTATAACAAATTTACCAGCAATATATTTGCTGGTTTTGCTGGTAAATTTGTATGGTTGACAACCCTACCTTGGAAGAGCCAAAGGTCACTATGCACAAGTGATTACTGCCAAAAAAACAGACATTTCAACATCCATGTCAGTAGAAGGGGAGCGACAGCATGGAGTGGGCATTTTGATCAATGCTAAGTGCCAGAGGCTTCACCTAATAATGTGGCTGAAGTTATGTTTGGGAAGTAATCACCTGAATAGAAAGAAGCACAAAGAGTTGCATTCAGCAGCACTGTATTTAGAGGGAGTGGGCAATGGGTGACATGTGGTTTGCATATCATTATGATGGCATAAGATAAGGTATAGAGTGCCGTCATTGCCTTGGATGCAAGTTCTCTGCATCCTTTAGTGCACCATTTAGTACTCTTCTCCCCTGTGTGTCAATTATCTAAGCACTATATTAAATTCTTACTTTCCCAGGATCCAAAGTCCTCAGGATGGCACATTGCTTTGCTGACATTTTCAGACCTACAGCTGCCTGAAAAATACAGCCCAGACTCTTTGCAGAGCATCAGATGTTGGGTTGCTCCCATGGGTATGGGAGGATGTTGGGTTGCTTCTATGAGTATGGGAGGATGTTGGGGTGTTTCCATGAGTAGGGGAGGATGTCGGGTAGCTTCCATGAGTATGTGAGGATGTCGGGTTGCTTCCATGAGTATGGGTGGTTGTCGAGTTGCTTCCATGAGTAAGTGAGGATGTTGGGTTGCTTCCATGAGTAGGGGAGGATGTCGGGTTGCTTCCATGAGTATGGGAGGATGTCGGGTTGCATCCATGAGTATGGGAGAATGTCAGATTGCTTCCATGAGTAGAGGAGGATGTTGGGTTGCTTCCATGAGTAGTGGAGGATGTTGAGTTGCTTCCATGAGTATGGGAGGATGTTGGGTTGCTGCTATGAGTAGGGGAGGATGTTGGGTTGCTTCCATGAGTATGGGAGGATGTCGGGTTGCTCCCATGAGAAAAATGAGCAGCAACCCAACTACTGGGGCTCCCTGAATTGATAGGTCATACTTTCAGGCTGCGGTAGTTGCAAAATTAAGTGCTCACAGCATCAGGTCTAGGGGATGGCACTTCTGCATCAGTTAGAAAATCAAATGGGAGTGCCATTCTTGCCACTGCTTATAAGCACCTTCTCTCTGCTTACAGTTCATCTTTACTTGTGTCTGGTTGCTGAATACATCTCACAAAACAACTGTTACTAGCTTTTGTTTTTAATGAGCTTTGTGCAAAACAAATGGTACAAAATAGAAATGGTCAAACAAAGCCAAGTGTTTCCACATTCAATATTCTAATAAATTACATAGGAAAAATATTTTCCAGGTATAAAATATGATTGTCTTTAAGCAAAATCTGGCCAAATATCAGAAATGCGATGTAAGAAAGCATACATGAATACAGAATTGATCTCATTATGCCCATTCAGAGAAAGAAGAGCGGATACAGAATTATCTTACTATTATTCTGCAATGTAACATGTGCATAGTCAATTCAGCGTGGCATTAGGCACACTTAGCACTGAAGAGACAGCAATATTTATAAAATCTCTTTATTTTTTGCAATTATTTTTGGTGAGTTTATCACAACAAGGTCTACATTTCATAAGAGTAGGAGATACTCGTCCACTATATATAAATAGATGTGACTATAGAAGCTGACTGACCAAACCATTATAATACCAAAGGCTGGTGACAATTGGCATGGAAGTATGAAGGCATTTTAGTTTAGGCATAGTTTATATATATGTAAGTGATGTCCAAACTGGGCTCCAGTATTGGTGCTCACCTTGGTAAATCAAAGAGGCCCATTTATTAAACCTCAAATTTTTTTCTTATCTAGTTTTTTACAGGGGAAAACTCACATTTTTCATGGAAAAATAAAAACTAAATTTTTTTGAGATTTATTATGCCCCAAAGCTGGTAAAAAATCCAAATCTGATGTCATGTAGAAGTCAATGGCAGATGTCCCTGAAGTTGTTTCTTGACACGTGATCTGCGCTGGATAATTCGATAATTTTTTTACAGCGGCAATTCAATAAAACTGAGTATTTGGAACGTCGATCGCACAATACAAATTGACACTTGATTTTGTCGATGCGTTTTTGTACTCCAAATTTTATGAGAAAAATTATTGATAAATTACTTCATTTCATGGACTTAGTTTTAATAAAAAAAATTGGATTCATTTGAGTTTTAGTAAAAAGACCCCTAAATCTGCACATGAAATGATTATCAATGTAATATGTACACATATGAAAAAATGTATGATGATAGAAAAGATAAAGTGATAGAACTTTCTTGGCTTGCCTAGTTCTGTACACACAGGTTTATTTCTTATGATTCCCATCTCTTGTGCATTTCATTCATTTAGGGATGCTGCCTTCTCATGGCATACATATGCTTCATGATTAAAACCATGATTAAAAGTAGAACTGTTTTTTGTCTCTGCTACTAGGTTAATTCAGTAATGACTGATATCTGCTCATGTAACTTATAATTCTATCATACAAGAAATTTTTTGGTCATGAAAAAAAACTTTAGTGCTTGATAAATCTGATCCTTTGGTATATTCCTTGTGCTCAGTATATTGATAATTCTGGGTATGCATGATATTACTGGGGTTTGTAATCAATAAGGCAACCCAAAAGGTAATTATTTCTAGCAGCACTAGAGCTTCCCTTAGGTTGGCTTCAGGAAGACTGACAAACAGCAGCATGACCCGCAGCTTCATTATGGCCATTTGGTCTATCTCCACCTTAGACAATCTGTTATGGCCTTTTGGAAGTTAATGTCATTCAGGACACATTCTCTTCTTCGTGACATTTCTAGGAGCTAGACGTCTTGTTCAGTAGGAAGTTGGGGCGATTTGGTAACCTTTGCAGAACCCCCTTTGCAGCAATAGGCCGGGCAAAGTTGGGTGGAGATGGCCTTTCTGGGGTTCTTGAGGAAGCACGGATGACAGGGTGGTGGTGGGGAATGAGTTTTGGAGAGTTCCTTTCCAGTGTAGGTCTAGGTTAAAGGAAAGACAAAAAATATGTAAAACATAGTACCTGCACTACTAAACTCTTAACCAATAACCTTAGCAATAGTATTACCCAGGGTTCCACCATACAGAATCATCTCCAATGACAAGATTTCCAAGCATAAGCAAAATCAGATGATGAGCTTGGCAAAAGTGAAGTGATTTCGGCCATGTAAAAATGATGCTTAGATAATGTACAATGTATGTGCATGCCATACCTAGATAGGTGCAAAGATTGTACATTCTTCTCTACATATCAGCTCTGAAGAGCATATGATGTACCTGAGTATCAGAATAGCCAAGGGCTCCAGTATAACAGAGCTAACATACAATGTCTATAATAATAACTAGAATTTCCATGGTAATACCTGTCAGTGATAGACCCTAAATGTGTAGTCCCTGGTGGAAGTTGCTCTCTAAGTTGGTCATTAGATGTTGCTTGTGTTTTTAAGGTATCTAAAGTTCTGGAGATGCCACCATAAATGTTTGTTAATGGGAAGACTTCATCACCAATGCATTCATGTATAGCTGACTGTCTTGGTGCTGTGTAACCAATATCCCTGGTGGTTTTCAAGAGACGTCTCACTCGAATGTCAGCTCCTTTGTATGGTTTGTGCTTCTCACTTCCTGGAGGGCAGGGGGTGATAGGAGGAGATGGCACCAGTGGAGAATCCTGCAAAATCTTCTCTCTGGGATTTGGAGAGCCTGAAAACAGAGAATATGGGTTCAAAAGACATAATGGCATTTTTTGGGGGACAAATACTTTCAGTATGATAGAAATGGGGCAGTAAAACAATATACATAAATGATAATGACTAATTGAAAGGATGATTATAACATCTATACATTTATAATAAGTATACAACATTTTAATTAAGTATTTTTGTGTGGGGGTGGTATTGGTCTTTGTTGATAATACAATACTTCACTGGCATGTAGTGGAGGGGTCCTCAGTCCCATGGAGAAGCTATGGGATATATAATTCTAACTGATCCCATAGCACTGGGGTTGGGGTTGTCATGTTTGCAAACCAAGACATATTGGATTTGGCAAGTGGTCAGTCACATTTGGAACCAACATATCTATGCAAGGTCCCTTTTGCTCCACAATGGACAGACCATAACTTTCTAAAATGAATTGACTTGTCCTAATAAACAACTCTCTGAATATTACATTATTTTCCATCAAGGGCAGATATGCTCTTACACCTCTTTATGTAATGTCCTTCAAGCCTTGATGATTTCCACACACTGGGGAGATGGGCAGCAGCACTCAAACTCTATATTCTATGCAGGCACAGCAATTACAGTCCTACACAAAGGCCACAGCCAAAGTGTTATTATGGGGATTATTGTAAATCAGAAGAAAAAGTGTAAGGGTATGGTAACATAAACCCCAACCCACCTGCAGGTGACTGGGGAAGAGGAGAGGGGCTTGAATTGTAAGGAGAGTCCCAGCATTCTTCTAGCTCTTCATCTTCACTGCTGACACTAAAGCTGTCATCCTTCTCCTCCTCCTCACTGTGTGTGATTGTCAGGATCTGTGGAGTGCGTGCCTCCTGGATTCTTTGTAAAACCCTAAGATAAATAAGAACAGAGTTTCCTAGCAACTTAGATTGGCGTGATTATTATGAACATGATGTATTAACAGCTTTGCATGAATAGAGCCATATACAAGAATACACATACAAATGCCAGAGAACTCTGCATAATTGACTAATATGAAAATAGGAAAACGAAATGTAATATGGGAAGATCTGCTTTGCACGTGTATATTCTCTTGACCCCACAGCAGCACTAGGTCACCATCTTTGTTCTTGTGTCTCTGATACAATAATCACTAATGGACGAACGAGGCCACAGAACAGCAAAGTGTGCAACTGATCACACTCAGTTATTCGTATATGTTCAAAAAGCAACCCCAGAAGAGGGATTCTTAAATGGGTGGAGCATAAAGTGGATGGGTTGGTACAGATGAGGTTTGGATTTGTCTAAATGGACAAGTTCTAGGACAGTGGTTCCCCTGCATCCTGAAGCCCACCCTGAAGACCATTTAGGGTTAGATATGGGCAAAATGCATATTTGTTCTCTTTGATAATCCTGGAATCCCAGTTTAAGGTCAGTTTTGGGGTGAAAACTAAATAGTTAGTTTTGGGGCAGCAGGTTATGCTTTGCTTCAGTATTAAGCCGATGCATGCAGTTAATAACCACCCATTCCCCTTAATACAAGTGACTCTTCTGTCCTGCCTGTTGCTTCAGACTTACAAATTGTGCTTTTCTCTCCAGGCCCTTAGCTCTGCAAACACATCTTCATGACCTTTGTCCAACACGTCTTCAGTGGTGCCCACCTGCCTGGATTCCTGGCCCATTAGCTGAAGTGGAATCACTGGAGCGGACTAACAATAGTGAGTTTATTAGACTGGAATACACCAAAGCAGTCTTACCTATGAAACCTGAATTACATCTTAACCCAAACCTATGGGATCTTCTATGGTACAATAATGGGACTTTAGTCTTATACAAACCACTGGAGAACAAGGCTAGAGTTAAAGAAGAGGGGACACTGGTTTATAAAAAATGGTGGGGCTAATATTAATAACAACAATAATGATGTAGATTACAGTGTGTCCAACCTTACCTCTAAAGTTGTTGTTAAACTACAATTTTGAGCACAACCGTTGAGAGTGAGAGGATCCAAGCTTAGATCATTAACAACTGGGGAGCTATTAAATGAATATCCAGATTATAGTGTAATAATATGTTATATGTGTTTTATTAAATTTACAGAACTAGATTATGGCACTCTAAGCTTGGAGGCTCTGATAAACTTAAAGCAAAAACTAACAATGTGTCACTGTTAACACAAAAGGTGCCAACTGAATTATGAAATCTATATGACGACATGGCCCAGAGAGTTCATAAAGAAGGGTCGATATTCAATGATGAGAAAAAAATGCTGTGACCCCAGGGAGGGATTGATTCTTACCCCAAACTTCGCCTTCCGAGCTCGGAGAGCTTTGATGGGATTTCCACAAATGACTCTGCCAACACCTACAGGACCACACACAAACACACAGTCAGAAACGTACTGCATTGCCACAAATCTTTCACTAGAATCTTACACTTACACAGAACACTGAATTCATATTTTGTGTATAGTTTATTTCAATAAGCCAGAGTCCTCAGTACTGTCTTGCTTAACCCAAAGGCAATATAACAAAAGCTAACTCCAGTAATGTTTGCACAATAAATGGCACTGATTGGTAGAGTTTCTGACACTAGCAGGCCAGCATGTATTGATATAGTTACTGACTACACTGCTTAAACCACTAAAAACACCAATATAAAATGGCCATACTGCTTGTGCCTTATATTCTACATTTCTGTCAGCTCTTTGATCTATGCCATGCTTTTGTTTACAGGACAACAAGTGGCATAGATCAAAAAGTCAACTGCTGTCAAGGAAAGGTTCATCGTAATCTTCTAAGAAATAAACCTGTAGCCCTGTTAAGAATTCTTGCCACGTTGGTATCAATTAGCAAAATCCATAACTTCCTCTTTATTTTGCACTTAATACAACCAAAGTGAATAAGAGACTTCCATAGTTTGTCCTCTGTAAGATCTTTTTAGGATCTGTATGGCTTGACTCCAGGGAAATATGTGTGTTTCTGCAGCAAGCAAGGCTGTAGTTGTGTACCAGCTTAGGAAAAGCTGGATAATGGCTCCCTGGAGTGAATGGAAGAGAGCAGAGTGGGCTTCCATTTCTTGCTCCAGTAAGGGTTTTCAGCTGCCAAGCTAGAGGCAGTTAAGTAATTAGATACAGGTGAGTTGTAGGAGGTCTGGGACTACACCTCAGAGCTTCTTACCCCTGGATACCTCCTGGAGCTGGAGGAGGGCGAGGGACTGTGGACACCTCTAAGTGCAGAAAAGAGAGGATTCTGGGACTTGTGTGCGGTGAAAGCTGTAAGTGCTGGAAATTTGTGTTTATGTGTACACCAATGTGGGTGTTGAACTGGGACTGTTAATCCTATGTGAAGCTAGTGGGCTGAAGATTGTGTTTGTGCCAAATAAAAGCCTGCAAAGCTGCATTTAAACCGTGAAAGCTGCTGTCAGTCTCCATATCTATGTTGAAAACTGTGCCATGGCTATGATCTTCACTTCCAGAAGCTCACAATATTGTATATATAATGCCAAAATGAAGAAAGGTATCTGTATGCCTAGAAGACAGGTATTATAGACAAGTCAATTATAAGTTATACCAAGAGTTGAAGTCAATTTGTTTTCCTCCTACCATGGGTTAAGTCACTTGCTTCATCTTCTACCTCTCCAAATTCTAATGATTCTGTAAGAGGACTTCCTTTTGGGCCTTGGTCACTGGTAGCTGGTCTCGCTGCACTGGCCGGCCTTATTGCAGAGCGGGGTCTTCCCGCAAGGGCTGGTTGTGCTGTTGCAGGTCTTTGGTTCTTCTTTCCCATTATGTTTCCATTGCCTACAGACACCAGAGGGTTACGAGTGGTTAGATGGGATGAACATATCAGGAAGGTACCTTGATATGGAATCAGGTGTGAGGATTATAGTGATAAAGAAAACACATGCAGAATAACATTACAGGTATGACATAATCTATGTATTCATATTTCAGGTACAGTGAAATATGAGGGCAAAACCAAACAATCCTTCTATGCTGCTGTATTTATGAGTATAAGTTGCACCTGCCTGCCGGGCATTTTGTTTACTTTGTTCAGAAATCATTTCTAATATTCTTTGCAAAGGTTGAACATAATGGACATGCTATGTTACTATGGAATGGTTACAGAATCGTTGATTCCACCATATTACTCACCCAAACCTACATCTACCAGGTTTCCAGTGCTCTCTTTGATATTGTTCTTCACCATCAGCCAATCATGGGTAGGGATGCATGGAGAGGCACAGTTAATCTGGTCAACAGGAGCATCATCCAGATTTCTTAAATGGGGGATTAAACTCCGAACCTCAGCTCGATAATTGTAATCTGGAGACTGAAAGGAAAGACTAGTGAATACTCAGCAACATGTACATGGAAACCGTTGCATGCACTGAGCTGGAACAGCCTAGATCATGTAAACTACATGCTGTGTTGTGTATCACTCTGATCTTATGGCAGAGTTTTCCCAGACAGAGAAGAACATAGTAAATAGTAGAATGAGTACAGGATTTTATAGTTATTCTTATATCTGAAGATTATCCCTTAAAACACAAACCAAGCAAATTATGGTGACACCAAAATCTTTCCACTTACTCTTTACTGTCAAAGGGACATTAAATGAACATGAAAATGGCCATACATACATAAATCATGCTTATGGAGGTCTGCTCACCAAGCTTTGGTGAAGTCAAAAGGGGTCATTATACCCTATAACTAAAGGCTTATTCATTTTAAAGACTTTAATGGTAATTCAATGGGCTTGCTCTACCTTGAGTTGGAAAATATTCTAGTTGGATAAACAAAACATATAAATCATATTTAGATGTTATGTTTATTTGTCACATTGTTTTGGAAAATAAATATCTATTCAGATGTAATGCAGCATCTAAGAATGTTGCTTACAACAAATATTTTATTTTTAGTTGCAGGATAGGCAGAAATGGGATATTAACAGGCCCCGGATTCGTGGCAAGGCCACATAGGCCCAGACCTAGGGCGGCATGCCGCCCAGCCGCTCTAAGGGGAGCGCTGCTCCCCAGTGCTCTAGCGCTTGCACGCTGGCGATCTTGCGCCTGTGTGAGGTAGTGCGGGCGCCCACCCAGCAAATACGGCGCTGGATATTAATTTGTATTAGGTATTTTCAGTTTCAGTCAATACTAGCAATTAACGGACCTTATTTATTACATATTTATTTGCCTGACTTTTTCATTTTGCGTTTACAGGATCTTGAACTCATCGTGCAGCCTGATTTGCTCGTGAGCCAGATAAACATAAGTGATGATCTCATTCAAGATGAAATCAGATGAGCCTGGTGAACCAGATGGAGACAGAAAGATGGGTAACCTTGTTAGAATGGCAGCCTAGGGACAGACTTCACAGAGTTCACTGCAGGGAGGCTAGACAACATGACCAGCCAAGACATCTTCAATTAACTCTACTGCTGTGATGCCACACACAGTGTTTCTTAACCCTTGGCCCTAGAGTGTCCACCATCTAAGCATTATAAAAATAATGCAAGGCTGCCATCAGTAAAAATGGAGCCCCATATACTATGTTATCAGGATCTCCAATTATTAGCTCATAAGTCCCATTAGCCACCTGCCCTATGTTGGCAGATAACATAATTGTTCAGTGTAAAAATAAAAACTGGTTAAATAGATAGGCTGTGCAAAATAAAAAATGTTTATAATATTGTTAATTAGCCAAAAAAATATAATGTATAAAGGCTGGAGTGACTGGATGTCTAACTCAATAGCCAGAACACTACTTCCTGCTTTGCAGCTCTTTTGGTTTCCACTTATTGGTTACCTGTTCGTAACCAAACAGTGACTTGAGGGGAGGCTATATGAGTCATAACTGTTTGTTTTAGAATCTGAGCTGCATGCTAAGGATCAATTGCAAACTCACTGAACAGTTATGTCCCATGTGGCCCCCCTTAAAGTTGTTGACTCAGAGTTAGAGAGCTGCAAAGCAGGAAGTAGTGTTCTGTTATGTTAGACATCCAGTCACTCCAGACTTTATACATTATATCTTTGGCTAACTAACTATATTAGAAACATTTTTTATTTTGCACAGCCTATCTTTTTACCCAGTTTTTATTTTTACACTAAACTGTTCCTTTAAAATGTGTTGTTCACCTTTAAATTAACATTTAGTATGATGTAGAGAGTATATTCTGAGACAATTTGCAGTTGGTTTTTATTTTTTACTACAGCTATTGGATCTGTTATTAGGAAACCCATCATCCAGAAAGCTACGAATTACGGAAAGGCCGTCTCCCATAGGCCGTCTCCCATTATAATCAAATAATACAAATTTTGAAAAACAATTTCCTTTTTCTCTGTAATAATAAAACAGTAGCTTGTACTTGATCCCAACTGAAATATAATTAATCCTTATTGGAAGCAAAACCAACATATTGAGTTTATTTCATCTTTACATGATTTTCTAGCAGACATAAGGTATGAAGATCCAAATTAAGGAAAAATACATTATGCGTAAAACCCCAGGTCCCGTGCATCGTGGATAACAGTTTATATTTGTCGTTTTTAAGTTATTTAGCTTTTTATTCGGTAGCTCTCCAGTTTGCAGTTTAAGTTATCAGTTGCTAGGGTCCAAATTACCCTAGCAACTATGCATTGATTTGAATAAGAGACTGGAATATGAATAAGAGAGGGTCTGAATAGAAAGATAATAAAAAGTAGCACTAGCAATAAATGTGTAGCCGTACAGGGCTTTGTTTTTGATGGGGTCAGTGACCGCCATTCGAAGCTGGAAAGAGTCAGAAGAAAAAAGCAAATAATTAAAAAATCATAAATAATGATGAAATAAATGCCAATTGAAAAGTTGCTTAAAATTACCCCATTCTAGAACATCCTAAACGCTGATTTAAAGAGGAACCACCCATGCAAACTGCTTGGGCTGATAGAAGTTTTCAAGTATTTTCTGATTTATTTTTTCTAGGGAAGAACTTAGACTGTTATAGTTTAAAATAAAGAGAAATCACCTCGGTAGCCTCTGGGCTTGGCAGTGTGCAGATGGGGTTTCCCTCCAGGGTCAGAGTGGTGAGGTTACTGCACAGTGCCAGACATTTCAGCTCTTTTATTTGCTCCAGATTGTTTCCCTCAAGATCAAGAATCTCCAGATTTTCCAACATGCTCAATTCACTCAGGTTAGTCAAGTCATTGTAGGCAAGGTACAGCTCCTGTAGGGTATAGAGTTATAATCAATATATGAGCTGGCACAGAGTACCATAATACTGGTAAGGTGGGTAACAGTTATCACTACTATAGTTTCATTAAAATACTTTACTAGCTACCATGCAATTAATACTGAAATTGCTCAGGAATGTAGGGTTAGTAAGAACACATTGCATTAGTCAGAGCCCTGCCAGTGCACATGCTTTTATTGCTTGCAAATGCAGCAGTGAGCAGGGACAAGGTGATTCTAATGTTCTTTAATGGAAAGGTATTATTTAACCACCTGAAAAGCAATTTCATGAAGTGATAGAATGGCCCACGTGGCCCCCCCCCAAGTGGAAAGCTCTATTTCACCCTTGCTCCATAGAGTTTGGGTCTGAACTACATACTTTCTGCAACCAGAGATTTCCTCTACATAATAACATGACTCTGTGAGTTCTATAGGATACGATTTCTATTTGGGTAATACCACAAGCGGTGTTCAATAATTGTCATAAAATCAGGTCAAAGCTTTTAGTGTACAAGTGATTGGGTTGGGGCAAAAGGAAGCGGATCATCGTTTTCACCCATATCGTAGATACACCAGCAGATAAATCACCTGGTGCAAATTTACTAAAGGGCGAATTTTCACCTCCAGGCCCAGATTAGTGGAGAGGCCACCAAGGCCCGGGCCTAAGGCGTCAGGATTTTAGGGGGCGGCATGCTGCCCAATGTTTAGAGAAACAAGGTGCCCCAGAATATATTGTAAATATCTCAAAGAGTATTAGATGTGGTCCGGGGGCACCAGCCCCAGACCCCGAGCTTCAGGGAGCGGCACGCCAGAAAAATCAAAGCAAGAACAAGGCTGCCCGGCACTCAAAACAGATCCACAGGACCAGAAAAGTTTTAAATTTAAAAATATATCTTTATAGCCCATGATTAAGTGCCCTGGTGGGTACGAAACACGTAGGGCAGATGGAGATGCAAGTATACATTTTTAACTTTGTAAAATAAAGATAATATTTTTTAACTTAAAACTTTTCTGGTCCTGTGGATCCGTTTTGAGTGCTGGGCAGCCCTGTTCTTTCTTCGATTTTTCTGGCGTGCTGCCCAACCACACCCACATTGGTTCAGAAACACTGAGGATGAGCAGGAGATATGATAGTTTTTTAAATCTCCCATGCACCAATCCCCATTGCTCCAGTCCAGATGATGAAAAAAAGGGAGGGGACTGGGGCGACGAAACGACAGGGTTAGGGCCGCTCTCTATGTAAATCCGGCCCTGTTCGCCTAGGAAGGCTCTGCCACTCTTTGTGCAACTTTGTTAACGTTAATTTGCAGTGAATACGCATATTTATCAAAATGCGTAGTTTCTTCACTGGAAGCAAAATAAAAGGACAAAAGAGAAGCCAGGGAGCTGTTATCTTGTGTTAGGGAGCTGTTATCTGGTTACCTTCCCATTGTTCTTTTGTTAGGTTGATGGGGGGGGAAAGGGAAGGGGTTGATATCACTCCAATTTGCAGTACAGCAGTAAAGAGTGACTGAAGTTTATCAGAGCACAAGTTACATGACTGGGGGCAGCTGGGAAACTGACAATATGTCTAGCCCCATGTCAGATTTCAAAATTGAATATAAAAAAATCTGTTTGCTCTTTTGAAAAATTGATTTCAGTGCAGAATTCTGCTGGAGCAGCACTATTAACTGATGCGTTTTTAAAAAAACGTGTTTTCCCATGACAGTATCCCTTTAAGTATTATCATCCTTTATTTACTTTATTCAATGTGCCATTGAGCTTAATCTCCTGCCCAGTAGCACAACTAGAGGGGGGCGGGCCCTGGCGCGCGACGTGTAGCCGGGCCCCGGCCCCCCTCCATATAGCCGCAATTAGTAAAGTACTCAGTGGCGCGCGATCTACCGGGGGGCCCTGAGGGGGTGCGGGCCCTGGCCCAATCGCACCCCCTGCTCCCCCGGTAGTTACGCCACTGATCCTGCCACATTCAAACCACACACACTCAGGTCGGTTTTTATCATGTAGGAGGAAACCAGAGTTCATGACAGATCAGCCTTAATGCTCAGGACCCCTGTGCTGCAAGGAAACATTGCTGACTACTGAACCGTATCTCATTTATACCATTTGTGATTTGTGCAATGAAATACAGGCATGATTGATGATAACAGTACAAAAAAAGTTGTTCTCACCTTTAATGAGCACAAGGAGGCAATGCCGTCAAGGTCTGTAAGGCTGCATCGAGCCAACCATAGCACTTGGAGCTGTGATAGAGATGTACCAAGGTCTCTGTAAGGAAATGAGTATGAAAAGGGTTGTTAAAGCAAAATGTCGGCTAAAGAGATTTATTATTTGTATACTTTGTATATTTGTTGGCTCCTAATATAATGTAGGTGTGTGTGAATGGGATAGGAACTTTACATTGTAAGCTCCACTGGGACAGATGATGAACAATCGCTGAAGTGCTAGCACTAAAAAAATAATGGATGATAATACTACTTACATAATAGAAGGCATATTAAATACTGTCATATTCTGTTTTAGCTTGATTACCACATTGTACTTCCACCCACAGCTTCTCTGTAATATAATTTACATTCCTCTCGCTGCTGACATTTCTGAGCAGCACTCCCTTCACAGTCAGCACAATTTTATATGCTTTCCAATAGCATCAGCCGGAAAGCCAGAGAGAGTGACATCATGAGCGCCTGTTAAATCAATGAAGGGAAGGAGAATGACATCATGCTCTAAACAAGATGCTGGGTAGGATGCCAGATGAACAGGGACACATCAGGCTTGGGGAGGGACACTGCTGCTAAACAGGAATGAAAAAGGCTGAGCAGACCCTATCCAGCACTGCGTAGGAGGTTAAATTACCTTTCTGGTAGAAATCCAGAGACAAGTATTACAAACATTTAATCAGTGACGATTTACTTAGCAGCAGTCTAACTTATTGATTTATTGAGTTGGTCTCAGTGTATAAGAACTACTTGTACAAAACAAGCCAATAATCAATGTTTATGGGCAGAGAGGAGCTTAGACAGTCACATAGGAGATGTCAAGCTTGCAAGAAAAATGGTCACAATGGAGTGTTTTTGACGAACAAGTGACTTTAATCAAATTATACTGAGTAATAATGGTTGGCAATGGTTCACCGTTATAGTTCGAAGGCCCAACTTTACTGCCTCCATTAGTCGGCCCCCTTTACTATTATGTGTATTGACAGCAATGCCCTTACCTCACAGATATGATGATACTGTTGTTGAGTTTCAGCTGCCTTAGGTTGGGAAGCTGAGAACCTAGGAAAGTCACAGAGAGAAAAATACAGTCTTTTAATCCATCCTTACAGTTTTGCAGGCAGCTGGCAATCCCCCAGGATCTAACGCATTCATTGAACTTTCATTACAACTGCTGTCAGATGGATTCTAACCAGGTACACAGTGTGGAATATCGTGCGTTATAAAGGGAAACCTCTGCTAAAGACATCTTGCTGCCGGAAAGAATGAAAGTTTCCATAGCTGCAGAGAAATGTTTTCTCATCTGCCCGATTCAGTTCTGTTCCCATATATTGTGCAGTGTCCAACATGTACACCAGGAAGCAGGGAGAGATTAGCTGATGGCAAACGGCGTCTAAAATCACTTGCCCCACATTCTCTTTCAAGTATTGCCAGCTCTAAATGTCTAGATCTGTAATAATACAGTATGCAACTATCCCTTTTATGGGTGAAGCCATGAAGTATCTATTGGCAAAATGGCCCATGCTAAACAATCCAGTTTTATATATATATATATATATAAAATCTACAGTCTGTTAATTTCCTTATGGGACCAGACTGTAAATTATATCCTTATAAACGGCGCACCGTTTATAACAGGGGCCCCAGGCTTCTGAATTTGACGCAGCATGTTCGAATTTGACGCTGCGCGTCAGAAATGGAAATACAAATTGGATTCCGGCGACCAGAATTTGACGCAGGCGACCAGAATTTCAACTCCGACCCCCCCACAAAATGTAGATTATAATGCATAATGTACCCCCTATAGAAATTTATAAAGATATCAGAAGTCAACTCGGAGTTATGTGGCCTGTATAAAAGCATTCAGCCTTTTATATGGTCACATAACGCCTCGGTGACTTATAATATCTTTATAAATTACAGTAGGGGGTACATTATCCACTATATACACACAGTGGAGTAACTAGAATGCACCAGGCCCCCTGCAAAAATATTTTCAGAGGTGCCTAGCACACTCCAAACAACATCCTCCCTAAAAACCCGCCTACCACCTGCCCAGCCTCCGCCCACTGCCTGTCCCACCTCTGCCACCTCCCCGCCCTGTGCTGACTTGCGCCCCTTTCCCTGCTGCAGGTAAGAGACCGGCTTGGGAGAGGGGTTTCTTGTTAACTATAGAGGGCCCCCTGTTCCCCAGCCCCCCCTGCAACTGTGGGGTCTACTTCCTCTATAGTTACACCACTGTATATACTCACCACTTAGGGAGGGGGGTCCAGGTGCACATGCCCCAGACCTCCAGCATAAGGGTAACCAATCCAAAAACAGAGGCTGGCACTGAAATGGAACAGGAATTACAATCCCAGACAATAAAAAAAGCCTGATGCATTTTGTGCTAGAAAAGTGGTTCTTTTCACAGGCTAAAACACTGAATGTGTAACCGGCTATTTAAATGTCTTTATTCATGTACAGTGTATTAGCCTATGAAAAAAAACACTTTTCAAGTATAAAATGCATTAGGCTTTTTGTATTGTCTCCCCTTTTTAGGTGTGAGGTTTTTTGTATTGTCCGGTTCAATAAAGGAGAAAGAAAGCTACGGAGGCATTTTATTGTCAATAGATTATCTGCAATAGTGCAAGATAGTATGCTATATTTATTCTGCAGAATGCTTTACCATACCTCTCTCTGCTTCTTTAGGATAGCAGCTGCCATATTAGCTTGGCGTGACATCACTTCCTGCCTGAGTCTCTCCCTGCTCACTCATATCTCTGGGTTCAGATTACAGCATGGAGGGGAGAAAGGGGGAGAGGAGCAAACTGAGCATGCTCAAGCCCTAGCCCTTGAAGTTTATGCTGAAAACAGGAAGTCTGATACAGAAGCCCATGTGCACACAATAGAAGGACAGAAATGCTGTGTTTCTTTTGACAGAGGACTCAGAGCAGCACTACTTTGAGGGTTTACTGGTATATTTAGGTGGACCTTTCTGATAAGGCTTACATAGTTTTAACCTTTCCTTCTCCTTTACACTACAAAGCTGCAATACAGTATCTCAACTTTGGTTCGGTTTAAGTGCCAGCATATTGGCTTCTAGACTTGTACTAGCAATCCCCTATGCCAAAATTATGGAGCATATGTACCTGGATCCCACTACCTAAGTGGTGAGTATACTGTATATAGCTCATACAAACTGCATTAGGGTCATGTTAAACAGATCACTTAACCACAGGCTAATACACTGAAGTATGTAAGACTAATGCATGTCATTTAAATAGTGTATTAGTCAGTGGTTAAGTCCCTTTAAGCACAAAACATGTTAGGCTTTTTTTTAATTGCTTGGGATGTAAAAAAAACCTTTTTTTTATTTCAAAAAGTGTGATTTCTACTTTGGTAAAAGTTTCTGTGCCAGCTTCTTGGTTTCTGAATTTCTATTGGCAAAGCAGCCAACGCTGGCTTTAAAGAAAGTGATGGGTCAAGGGATATGCAGGAGACTAGGGTTAACGAGTCATCGCTTGCTGTTGACTACAATAGTTTACATGAAACTGTGCAAACTGTATCATTTAGTAATGCACAAGTCCCAAAACTGCAGAAAATATCATGTTGTTTTAGGTCACTAACCACGGACATGAGCACTTACACCCTGAACTGCTCCAAACAGCCACCCACTGTTGAATAAGCCCCAAACCAGCAATGTCCTACAACATGAACAGAGACAACTGGGAGCTATGTTAATTAGTCAATCCGCATGCAGATTCCAAATATGGGACGTTTCAGATGTGGGGTAAGGAGACCCAAACTTGAGAAACAAAATTATGTAAATGAAAGATATTGAATCTGCAGAACTCCACCTGTTAAGCAAATACAACATGCTGAAAAATGTAGTTTGAAGTATGGAGGGATGCAGTAAGTGACATGGGAGATTTTCACTATTATCTGTAGCATTTCCATTTGGGTCTCCAATGTTAATCCCCTCTCTATCGTTTTTTCCAATTTTCTCAATGCCCATTTAAAGTGTACCCCCATGTGCCAGCTGCCTGGTAGATTCAAGCCCAGACCTGAGGGCAGCATGTAAAGACCCTACGCAATGAATGATCATGTGCTCTTTTAACTCCCCACTAAATCATTGCAGTTCACATTTCATAATTTGCTATAGACGCTTCCCTATAACATCCGTGACTGAAAAGGGCACTTGCATCTGCCAACCAAAGGCCCATACCAGGCCTGGACTGGGAGTCAAAATAGGCCCTTTCATTCCAAGTACACAGAGGTCCAAACAGCCTCCTACCAGCCCACTATATGGTAACTTTCTATGGAGCCGTACAGCAGCCCCTCTGGCATTTGCTAGAACCCACAGATTGCCAGTCCGGGCCTGGCCCATACTGACTGTCAGTTTATATTTCCCATCCCACATGCCCACCAGCATACCTAATCCCCTGCACACTACAGTTATTTTTCTGCTGTGCTGACATTTCTAATGATGAATTATTTGGGCTCATAGCTCCTCTTTTTCAGTCTTTATATCTATAAGTTTTTGTGGACAGAAACTAAAACTGCTCAGCAGCTGGGACTGACCCCTCACCTAAGGAATAGTCCTCACCAAAATTCCCAAGACTGTTCTCCCCGGTGTTAACGCACATTTGAAGGGTTGTAACTTCCTTCAGATCATCCAACCCGGTGAGAAGTCGCTGGAAAAGACAGATGCAATGCAATACATCAGTATCAGTGTGTCCCAGTATATTATATATATATATATATATATATATATATATATATATATACACACAAGTTTATATTGTTATAAGCTATGCCCACCTCTACAGAAGCAGACTGAGTCTTAATGAAATCTTACCAGTTTAGCAGGTGTAAGGCACTTGTCCTCAAGATCTTCATCTTCATCTTTGTTTAGTGGAAAGGGGTTTAGTAATCCTTGCCAACCCAAATCTGTCACCCTGACACTAGTAGTGCCAGGACGCACATCCTGATCCATGTGGGACATACCTGAACAAATATATTTCATTTGTTTAAAAAAAAAGATTTTGAATTCTTCTTTAATGTCCAAATGTAGGCTCACAGGCTGCAAGAGGCTCTCCAAGGGATTTTTATGGCCCCCACTCTGCTCAACGACTCATTACGGTGTATGATTTCATAATTTTAATAAAGTCCCTCCATTCAATATGCAGTATGACTAATAATGATCCTACTACATGTAAACTGTTGCACAGCTCTGAGCTAAAAGACTGTATGCAAAACAAGCCTTCCAGGACATAAAACTTATACTGTCTAATGTGCAGTAACAAATATCAACTAAACAAGATGTATTTTAAAATATTAACCCCAGGTGACCAAACTTCATTGGATTGCAGAAGTTATTCTGCAATATCTGTTTGTCCTACATTTAACCCTAGGTGACAATGACTTTTATGTTTGGTGCCAATGACTAGAATCTGTGGCAACAGCATAAAATAACAATAATAATGCACCAGTGGGTCAATTATATTATAAAGAGAGTATAATAACCATCATTCTCATACTGTAAGATAGGATGTAATATTTATACTCTGTGAAGTGGTATATCATTACCTATTACCTGAGCACCAGTAGCTTCTGGATGGGACTATATATGTGCCTTTAGCCCACTATAAACATACTGGCCAATAAGATAAAAAAAAAACAAAAAAACATTTGTATGGGCAGCTGAAGACTCCTCAGCCCTGTATAACCTCAGGATAATCACAGGCCAATCAACATGCCTGATATGAAAATGCTCAGTTTAGAGCAGATTCCAGTCAGCAATCAGCTCAAATAAAACATACAGGCTGACTTGAACCTATTTGGTCTAATTTATCAAACTAAATCTATTTGCTTACATATAGCCAGTCTTAAGGTTGTCATACCCTGTAATTTACTAAAGGGCGAAGTGGCTAACGATAGCTAAAATTCGCCAGCGTGACGTCATTTCGTTACTTCGCCGATTTACTAGCGTAAATTCGCTAGCGAAGTAGACCTACTCTAGCGCTACTTCGCACCCTTACGCCAGGCGAAGTTGTGCTATGGCGAAGGGACTTAACTACGCTAATTCACTAACTTGCGCATTTTACTGAACGTAAGTTACCTCTTGCGCCAGACTTGCCTTCACCACCTCAGACCAGGCGAAGTGCAATAGAGTAGATAGGGCTTGCTTCAAAAAATGTTGAAATTTTTGAAAGTCCAAAAAAACGCTGGCGTCTTTTACTTTTTTAAAGGATAAGTAAACCTTTAAAATAAGTGAAAGTAAAATTGATGAGGGTGATGTTTTGCAATTTACATTAATTATTTATTTTGTTTTTATTCCAAGATATCAAAGGATACATGTACTGTTAATATGAATGAATTTTGTTACAACAACGCCACCTGCTGGTCGGTTTCCCAACAGTCCTTGTTCTTCTACTTAGGAAAGGTTTGAGAAAGGTTTTTTTTATTTTTTTTCTAAGCAGAAGAACATCAGAGCAGCCTCTTTCTCTCTCCTGACAACCTCCTTGACTACTTGGTGGTCAGAAAATGACCAGCAGGTGGTGCTGTTGTAACAAAATTCATTCATATTAACAGTACATGTATCCTTTGATATCTTGGAATAAAAACAAAATAAATAATGTACATTGCAAAATTCCTTAGATTAGCACACTCATCAACTTTACATTCACTTATTTTTAAGGGTTACTTATCCTTTAAGGGTGATAGGTACCCTCCTTCCCCCTACATTTCCTAACATATGGCACCTAAACTATACAGTGGGCACATGTATAGGGCAATATAACAACTCTATTTTATTTTGTGAAGCTTTCCCAGGCTTGTGTAGTGTAATGTATTTGCTGCTACATATAAGTCCATTGTACTTTAACTTGGCGCCGTATGCAAATTAGGCATCGCTAGCGTAACTTCGCTTTGCTTGACGAAGTAACTTCGCTACCTTTTGCCTCCCTGAGTGCAACTTCGGATTTTAGTGAATTAGCAGCGCCCTGGCGAAGTGCGGCGAAGTGCGGCGAAGTGCGGCGAAGCTTACTCTGGCGCAACTTCGAAGGTAAGTAAATTTGCCCATAAAAGAGAGAATTTGTCACTACCACATTGTGCTCATGCAATGGCAAATAATAACATTCTGCTATATCTACTCTATGTAATAAAAATCTATGAATCCCTGTAAGATAACAATGCTCACCTCCTTTATCTTGTTTGTACGCAGCTGAGCAATGCTCAGTCAGTCCATATATCTAGCAGATGTATATTCGACCCATCCATACGCTTTCTCTCTCTACCATGTGGCTGCTGGTGCATCTGGATCATTCTTCCATTTCATACAGTCAGATCATATCTGGTAGAGTATTTGGATTCCTTGATAAGAAAATGAAAACATTTAAGAAAATTGCACGTATGGCTGGTTCTCAGTCTACCAAATGGGGAGCAATGGTTACCATATTTATTGCAAACTTTCCCAATCTTTATTAAGGGCAGTTTGTGTGTTGGGACATACCTGAAACTGAGCAGAATTTTGAACAGATTGGCCTTGTGCTTGTATTATTCTTTAAGTTTGGGATCACTTTTTTTTTTTTAGCTATTTGTAAAATTTGTGGAAATTAAGATTAAGAATGGTTTCATATTTAACTTCTCTGAACTTGATTTTGGATAAAAACCGGAATTGCATTTTTCACATTTAAAATTTTTGTTAACGTTATTCTTGATCATGTTTTGTCACCGAAGAAAAAATGCGATTGCAGAAAAAATGCAATGACTCCTTAATCTCTAAATGAATCTTGGATTTGGTGCATTCTGAGTGGACACTGATTGTAAACTTTTGTGAGCAGGGACTGCTGATCCAAATTTCATTCTATAATCCTTGTTTGTTAAACTATACCGCGTTACTTGCTGACGCTATGTAAATGTACACATAATGTGAATATAACGTGCATACTTTAGCTAAAGTTTTATGCAAGGCTATACTTACACAGGTTTAGCTTACATCCATATGTAAGTGGACAGTTTTGCCTCCAAATGATAAATATGTTGCTCTGCTAGAGCTTTTCCGTTCATCCAGCATACAGTGATAAATCTATGTCTCAGAGAGAGAGATTAATTGCTCACTTAACATCCTTTCCTTATGTCTTTACCACTCTTGATGCTCTCAGATGCATTAAAAAATCTTCCTCCCCCCAGGCCTATATATCTTCCTATTACCAAATAAAAGAACACAAATAAATTGATTTATGAAGGTATTGAAAGGTATATTTAATGCCAGTGCCCTAATATGATGCTGAACAGCTAGACCGAATGCATTAATGTTACCCGGTTATTATAATTTATGCTCTTTATTCACAAGACTTCAATCTTGCACAGCAGTGCATCCACTTAATTTCATGGTGCAAGACTTGTATGGATGCTGGGTTTTTATTTGGAGGGGTTGAACTTGACGACTTTGTCTTTTTTCAACCCAATTGAACTAACTAACTAACTAACTAACTAACTAACTAACTAACTAACTGACTGATGTCACTCAGACTTACTCCTGTTATGGCCCAACTGTATTAGGACTGGTCTTTTCATAAGTAAATAAATTACATCTCTGGGTTGGTTTATTACCTGTCTATGGGTTCTGGTTTAAAAAGCTGTATTGCACACAGTAATTATTTGTTACAGTGCTGTAAAGAGTTTTTCCTGAATCGTCTAGCCCCCTGAACTTGGCTGAAGATATGCCCACTTTGAGTACACAGCCTACTGGGCCATGTATAGGGTTTCCCAGACTGATCAGCACTTGGTTAGACTTTGATCAAGAAGGTTGGGTAAGGACCATATTGGGTTAAGGAGATGTAGTATTTTTCCAATAGGTGTGCATGATCCCTCCTTGAGATCTGCCAGTGGTTTAGGTGCCAAACAGTCAAATCAGCCCGCTACTTGGGAGGTCAAAGATCTACTCATAACAGTATAGAGATCTGACCATTTATAGGCAACTCATCAAAGAAATTGTTCCTCCCACCTAAGGTGGAAGCTAATCAAGCTCACATTCCAGTTTCAATAGTGTTTAAAGGGCATGTAAAGGCAAAAAAATAAAATCCTATTTTTACTTTCTTTAATGAAAAAGAAACCCATCTCCAATATACTTTAATTTAAAAATGTGTACCGTTTTTATAAGAAACCTGACTGTATGCAGTGAAATTCTCCCTTCATTTACTGCTGTGGATAGGAATTGTCAGATGGCCCCTAACTGCTGAGCAGGGAAGCAATCATACTAATGAACAGCATGGGGAGCCCCCGCCTTACTTCCCAGCCATGCAGAATCCAAGCAGCTTTGTTTATGATGATCCCTAAGCAGCCCAGACCACATTGAGCACGTGCACAGTCTTAGTCTTGCAAAGATGTTTAACAAAGTTACAAGATGGTGACCCCCTGTAGCCAACTTTGAAAGCATAAATTATTTGTTTGATTAGGCTTGTGGTGTAGTAAGTTCATGTTCATATTTAGTATACAAAATACAGCATTTATAGCCTTATTCTATTTTAGACTTTACATGCCCTTTAATTATAGAATGACCAGTCATCAGAAATCACAGGGCCCCATACAGCAACATTTTCTGTGCCCCCTGGTTCCCATCCACCCCAGATCCCGCCCACCCCACACCACAGTAAAAAGTCCACACCATTGCTAAAACGCCCCTCACTCACAAGTTATAAAGGACACTATAAGAATGGTCACTATGAGAAATGACTTTGCTGTATTCTGGTTGTAAGGTTTCCAGAAAATTGATCCCCTACTTGTAACTCCAAATAAGAATTTTTATATAGGCACAACAGACTTTTGCTAAATTCCACTCTGTTAGCATGGTCTCTACAAGACCTTTCACTACTAATAGCACCTTGATGCACTTACAAATCCCATAGGATGCACACAAAAGCTTCCTGGACATTGTACATTATAGGAACAGAATGCATAAATCAATGCAAAACAATCTAGCTATAAAAGCAGCACAATGTCTTTGTTAGTGAGTCACAATGCCGGAGTTGGTGTCCACCCAACTATCATACCAGTTGCAAAATAACAGGTGCAATGGTATCCAATGGCTTAAAGGAAACCTAAAGTCTACAAAAGAATATGGTCCGAAGTGCTGGCTTTTATATAGTATTGTTACTGTACCAGTACAGAGGTTCAGTAGTTCTATAACAGTAATGATCAGTGGCGTAACTATTCGCAGGGGGCACGGACCTTGGGGTCTACTTCCTCTAGAGTTAATAAAAAATCCTCCCCTTTTACCTGCGGCGAGGAAGGTGTGAGCGTTGGGTGGAAGTAGGAGTTGGTATTGGAAGTGGGCAGGACAGAGGCTGGATATGGGTGGGGCAGATGCAGGGATGGAAGTGGCTGGGAGGGTGTGTGCTGGGCCCCTCTGCAGATTTTTTTACGCCACTGGTAATGATCCATGCATTCAAAGCTGTCCACAGGAGCACACCATCTTCTGCTCTTGGCAGGCCATCTTACGTGTCAGTGGCACTGCACATGCTCTGTGTGCTCTGGGCTGCTGTGGGAAATTATCAAATGTATATTGTGCTTTGGTCCCTAGGCTCAAGTAACTGACTGCAGCACAGAGCATGGACTGTGATCAATAAAAAAAGAAGGGGAGATACAGGGGATACCTTGTAGGCACAGATCTTTATTGCTAAAGGGCTGTAGAGGTTTTGGTCTTGAAGAAAGCCCAAAACATAATGTGTAGCATTTCTAGCCTAATTGTGCTGGGTTTTAATTCACCTTTCATTTATGAACCCACACAAAGGTCAATCTGTGAGTAACAATCCAACCTCGGAAACAAGCATGAATGATGGCATTACTGCAGCATCGGACTGGTCCATCGGGAGACCAGGAAAACTCCCGGTGGGCCCAGGTGTGAGTGGGCCCTCCAGCTTCTAAACATTTGGCCTATTTCATGGTCATTGCCAATTCTTATGACGATAAAGAGGCTAAATAGATGGAATAATAGATTATAGTATGTAAAGAAAAGAGAATAGGAGAATAGAGGTTGAGTGAGGAGAGGAAGAAAATAATACAGAGTGGGCTCCTGGTCTAAAGGTTTTTGGGTTGGCCCCTGGTCTAAGGGTTTTTGGTGGGCCCCTGGTGTCCCAGTCCGACACTGCATTACTGGGAGACACCCGGGTACCTATTGTAGGAGCACTTATAATTAAGATTTGAACTGCAGTGTCATGATACAGCGAGTTCCTGGCTGATTAAATGATGCAATGCAGTAAGCAGCAGAGCTGAGGTCACTATGAACCTGCAGCTGATAAATAAACAGTGGCATCACAAGCAAAGCCCCATGCTCCTTCTGATCTCTGATGAATATCACTGCTAAGGGAATATATGTGACAGAGTATATTAATCCCTAAAAGCAATGCATAAATGACTTTGTTTACAGCAGAAGACTTTGTCTTGATATTATTTTCTGTGCAATCCCAAATAAAACAGATGACAGATGGATAATATAGTGTCCCTTACAGTTAAATTTGCTAAAACATAATGAAAATAAAGCAAAACATGACACAATAAGTGCTATGTTCCTGGAACAGGCAGATGTTCCTAAATGAATATTCAGGGAGCTTTCGCTTTCACTGGACAGCAATGTCTAGTTTTATTGCACAAATACATCTTCTACTAATGCTGAATTCCCATAAGAACCATTGGAGTTTAGGTTTCATTAATTCTCCTCTTTGTTCTTCAGAATGGCATAATTAGCTCTGAATCCTTAACTAGCTGCACTCAGATACTGAACTTTAGCTATATAAGATATTTCAATTCTGCATAAAAAGTCTGAGGTGCTGTTGTGATGCCTTAACAGAATCCCATGCAAACTGTAGGCAGGGCTTTTCTCTTGAAAGCATTTGCAGACAGCAGGAAAAAGCATACAGAGTAAGTCCGCAAAAGTGGCAGATTTATTACACTATATTTTAAACTCAATCAGCAATATGGAAAGCAGAACTTCAAAGGCGTAATTATCTTAGCTACAGCAGAGCTGTATTAGAGTATAAGTATAAGAATGGACAGCTTTCACATCTTATTGCAAAAGATTGTATTAAGGGTCTGGCCACACGGACAGATTTGGGGAGATTAGTCGCAGGGCGACAAATCTCTTCTTCGCGGTGACTAATCTCTCCGATCTGCCTTCCTCTGCCTTCTGCCGGCTAAAATTAAAATCACCTGGGGTCAGGCACACGGAGTGATTTGTTTTTTGAAGTCGCCCATAATTGCCTCATGAGGAAACTTCGGCGCCTTCGGAAAAATAATCGCTTCATGTGCCTGCCCCCATGCGATTTACATTTTAGCCGACGGAAGGCAGGGGAAGGCAGATTAGTCGCCACGAAGAAGAGATTTGTCGCCTGGCGACCTATCTCCCCGAATCTGCCCGTGTGGCCAGACCCTAAAGAGTATAAAACATATACATCACCATCTATGTGCATATTAACAGTGACGTTTTGGGCCAGACGAGGCCCTTTCTCCAGCCATGTGAACAACGTCGCTTATCCAGGTCCGAAAATCCACCATCTCTGACCTGTCGAGTTCTTGTGTAAGTCAGTAGGAGAGGCACCTATCTCAATTTGAATTTTTCGTGGTCTGCGCTGGGTTTAGCCTGAAAAGCCAACTTTTTCTGGGTTTTAGGGCAAAAACTCAAAAAATTCGAGCAATTCTGGAGAGAATCCTGAAAAATTAGAACAATTCAGGGAAAAAACCAAAACATTCGAGCTATTCGGGTTTTCGCTCGATTTTATCATGTTTTTCCACGATCCGATTGAATAGAGTTTTTTATTAATAAGTAAGCTACAATTGCATGGGAGTTTGGTTGTTTTTTTTTAAATAAAATATGAGATAAATATGAGATTTTAGTGAATAACACCTTAGTGTTCATAGGCTCCGGTTCTGGAGCACACAGACCTCTACCCCTCCCATGAATAAAGCACTGCCTCCGTTTAGCAGCAGTGTATTCATGAGGGGTGGGCTTCCGTAGTGTGTGGATGCCCTGTAGTTTGGGAGGGGCAAGCTAGGGAGTATCAATAGGTTTCAGGTGCTGTACTTACCACCTGCCTATGACAAGCATTTAGTTCTGAGATACCTTACTCTAGACTGCACTGCACTCTGCAGGAGCAATGGTAAATGAGACCTCTGGAGTCAGGGAATGTATATGTTCACAAACTCCACTAAGGAAATTTATGGACAAGCCCCCTGGTCTTTTTAGCAATTCACACTTCTTTATATGGCTATAAACCTATAGAATAGTTGAACACACAGAAAGAGTGAGTGATTAATTCTCTACAAGCAGCTATTGGGTCCCAAAGAAAAATCATTTCAGGGCCCCACAAAACTTTGGGAATAAGACATTCTTCATAAACATATAACTATTTATTCAGTCAGTTCCCCATGACGTCTGTTCTTCTGAAGCTGCATCACTGTCTATTATGCTTCTAGGAATGGTGTTTGCCCACCAGGCTTTTTCTCCATCACCAAGTCAACTAAAACTGAAACATTTTAGGCAAGCCAACCTCTTTTAAAAATGATATTATAGGAACTAAAATCAGTTTATAATACAGGTATGTGACCTGTTATTCAGAATGCTCGGGACCTGGGGTTTTCAGGATAATGGATCTTTCCATAATTTGGATCTTCATACCTTAAGTCTACTAGAAATCATTAAATAAACCCAATCGGCTGGTTTTGCTTCCAATAAGTATAAATGATATCTTAGTTTGAATCAAGTACAAAGTACTGTTTTATTACAACAGAGAAAAAAATAAATCATTTTTAAATATTTGGATTATTTGGATAAAGTGGATTCTATGGCTTTTCCATAATTTGGATCTTTCTGGATAACAGGTTTCCTGATAGCAGATCCCATACCTGTATTTGCATGTCTGCTTTTATGCAAATAACCATGAGCTTCCATATCACTGGCTTTGGCAGAGGCTGCTCCCTGTGACCATAAAGTTGCTTTGAGTGTTGTCTATGAAGAAATTTCATGGCTGGGGTAAGCCATATGGCAGCTCTTACAGGTGTATTTTTTGGAAATACAGAAAAGGAATGCTTTGTGCATATAACAATATTATTTACTGTAGTTGAAGGGGGTTTAGTTTGAATTTAACTGAGTATGAGATGGCAGTTTTTGAAGCTATTCTAATACATGGGCATTAATAATGTTTATTTAATGAAAAGTCCTCCTCAGATCATGTCATTTGAACCTATTGGGATTTTTTTTACTACCATGAAGGTGATCGTATTATATACCACAGGAAGATAATAGATTTGCCACTAAGCAAATCCTTTGAGTTCATAATTAATTGCTGTGAAATGTTTAGCCACCTTTACATGTAACAAAAAAAAAAAACAGGTTGATCAAGTGATCTTGTTACTTGTGAAGTTGCTATTATGAGGCAAGTTGGGAGGCAAGAGCATGCACAAGGCTTTTGCTACCTTTGAAACCCAAAGTATGAGGTTCATACATTTTGGGCCGTTTGATCCCTGCATGAGCCTGCAATAAATTTTGTTCCCTCCTTGAGTGGAGTGCCGTCCATTCCTTTGGTACTGGTTCATACATTTTGGCCTCATCCCTATCAGACACTATCATTCTAAATTAAAGCACAACTAAATACCAGTAATAGCTCAGATACAGTATTAAAGCACAATACCACTGTACAGAATTGTGCATGCAGCAGCCTATGCAAAAAATGTTTTAAGCCGTTAAGCTCATTGTTGTTGTATGTTCATTAGTTTAAAGGAGAAGGAAAGGCTTTGTGCCAAATTTTAGGCACGCCAAAGTGATTGTGATCTTCGGGCTTCTTCTTTCTTCAAATTTCCCGGGGCAAATGTGCAGTTGAACGAAATAGCCGACTTTTTAGTTAAAGTTTGACTTTTCGTTCTACTGCGCAGCCGCGCAAAGGAAAGAAGAAGACGGAAGAGGATTGCTCTGTGGTGCTCACTGGTATAACCCTACGCCGGTGCAGTTTTCTGCTGATAGGAGCACTGGCCCGGGGTTTCAGGTAAGTCAATACAATCACTTGGGGGTGCCTAACATTTGGCACCCCCAAGTGCACCAAGCTTTTCCTTCTCCTTTAAGTGTTAACTAAACTTGTTGAGCTAATGTGGTTTGTTTTCTTTTCATAGTTACTGTTAACTTGAAAAGAAAAGAAAGGAATTAGCAAGATATGGCAAGATATCTTTGTCCCTACACACCCACTATTCTATACTCCCAGAAATAGATGGTGCTGTTTAGTCACTGCAGAGTGCAGTGCTGTAGACTACCAGTTTGGGGGTAATAACCCTAAAAATATAGAGATTTGAGACTGATATCCCAAGGGTATCTGTCCTTGGTGCGGCACTTTAGGAGTAAAGCTGGCCATAGATGTAAAGATTTTTTAAAAGATCTTTTCGTTATCGTTAGACCCAGCTTATCTTGAAACGATCGTTTAATTGTCCATTAACTAAAAAGACCATTTCAAGCGATATTGTCTAGTTGAAGCCGAGAAAACTGAGGGGAGCTGCCTGCTTGGCACTGCAAACATAGATAGATTTCACTGTGACCAATTACATTTTTTTAACCTGGCCGATCAATTTGCTGACAGATGTCGGACGAAAAATCGTTAGATGCACGATCGTTCAATTCCCACTAACCTCACTAATATTTGACAGATTGGTTGGATTGCACTAAAATCGGTCATGCACTGGGAAATGTGACTGGTGAGCCCTTCAAGCTTTAAGTACTTTATACTTACATTGTGAGTACTAATTTACCACTATTATGTTACTAACAGTGTAGCCGAATAGCACTGGTCTCTCTATATTTTTGCCCCTCTGCACAGAAGTTGTGGTATAACTATGGCAGAGCAGACCCCACAAAAGAGGTTCTATGCTCCTATTCTATGATCCCCAACCACCCCCTTGGCCCTGTCATCTAGCACTAATGTGTTGGACTGGGATGTCAGGGGTCCACCAGAAAAAGCCTTAGACGTTGGGCCCACCAAAAAGCCTAAAACCGTGAGCCCACCAGAAAACCTTAGACAGTGGAACTTTCCAAACTATTATTCCTCCTCTATTCACTCGGGCATTTTACTCTCCTAGTCTTTTATATATACTTACAATATTTTCACATTATTAAGCATTTTTCCCCAAAAAGAAACAGGGATTGACCATGAAATAGGCCAATTGTTTAGAAACAAGAGGGCCCACTAACACCTGGGCCCACTGGTATCCCAGTGGGCCAGTCCGACACTGTGTGGACTGGATGGCAAGGGGGCACACAAGCCTGGGTGATGGCACATAAGCCTCTAGCTTTGCCACCAATGTTTCTAATATAGAGCTTGAAACAGTCAGCTAATTCTGAAACTAATTGTAAGTAAATGAAATGTATTGTAGTTTATGAAGGAATGCAGCTTAGTAGCTTGACCTATGCTGCTATGTGTAATAACACATAAAAACCACAGAAATGTGTTCAAACTTTCATAAAATGCCACATTTTGTAAAATGAACATAGTAATTAGGGGGTGTGGCCACAAAAATAGGCACGGCAAATCTTTTTGTCCTTCTTTCTATTTCCAAAATGTTGTGAGTTATGCTATTTTAATTCTGCTGACCAGGGGCATGTGCTAGATTGGTTTTCAGGGCATGTATATACAACTGCTGATGACTGTCATGGAGACTATCACGGTATGGAGACCAAAGGTGGCAGCCTCCAACCTCACTGTGCATTTGAAGTGCATGTGTGGGGGTTTTACCAGTACAGTGATGAAGTTAAGGGGAGGGCAGGGAACCTAACACTTGAAAACAATAAATATTGTTAAATGCGCACCCTAAAAATAAGAACAACATGGGACAATGTAATATGGTGCTAAAATATTTATATTATAAGCAAAAAGGGGCAATGTGCAATAACAGCAGTCAATACAATTACAATCCATGACAATACACATGGCACAGTTGTCCTAAATCCAAATAAGATACCATAGAAGAGCAAAGCAGACATGCTGGGCAAATGTGACTCCCTTTAATAAGGGACACCGATTTAAAATGTACATCTGCTTTGTTCTTTTGTTTTTTTTTTCCATTGAGGGAAACTATGGTATGTATATTGTGATGCATCTTATATGTTTTTAACTTAACAAATAAAAATAGAAGGTGGGGTTTAGTTTTCCTTCATTGTGAATGCTACTAGACTGGTCTATGTGTTTAGCATTTTGCTCTTTGTAAGGGGACACAAAGTTCCCAGGGGCTGGTATTTTGCTTAACCTTAACAGTTGGCTCATAACTGGTCCGGACTGAGAATTAAAATAGGCCCTGGCATTTCAGGTACAAAGAGGCCCAAACAGCCCACATAGAGGCACTAACAGCCCCCTCCATCCCACTAAATACTGACTTTCCATTGGACCTTATAGCAGCCCCTCTGGCATTTGCCAGAACCCACAGATTGCCAGTCCGGGCTTGGCTCATAAGCATACCAAAAGTCTGTGTACAGCAAACAAAAAGGGGTATAAAGCCACAATATACACTATGCAGACAGCATTGACATCATGTCTATAGCGCTGCAGACTTATAACTTTATTTGTGCTGATGCCTTGTAAAACACAGCATACATTTTGGTGCTATGCAAATAAATATAGACATAACCTTTTATCCCTATTTACATACAGGCATGGGACCTGTTATCCAGAATTCTCAGGACCTGGGGTATTCAGAATAAGGGATCTTTCTGTAATTTGGATCTCCTTACCTGAAGTCTACTAGAAAATAATTTAAACATTAATTAAACACAATAGGATTATTTTGCATCCAATAAGGATTAATTATATCTTAGTTGGGATAAAGTACAAGGTAGTGTTTCATTACTACTGAGAAAAAGGAAATCATTGGAAAAAAATAATTAATTATTTGATTATAATGGAGCATATGGGCGACCTTTCCGTAATTTGGAGCTTTCTGGATAACGGGTCCTATAACTGTACTAGAGAAATGTCTAGCAGTGCACACATCATTATTGTATTCAAAGTGACTGTATTTGTCTCCACTGTATTTCTTGCAGCATTCAGAACTAGTTATGGCAAATTACTGTGTGATAGCCCAATTTACAGATTTTAAAGGGCTGTAGTGCAGTCTGGTGTTCGGGATAACTTTCTCTTTACCTGATACCATTCGGATTTACATTTTTCATGCAAAAAAAAAAAAATACACAAAATTAAAATGTTGTATACCATCCCTTGCCTGGCATCAGTTCTAACTGTGCTTGTTTCTTGGCAATTGTGTGGCATACAAGTTCTTTTCGAATCAATCATGCAGTAAGTGTATTTTACTGTATGTGTTTAATTTTAAAGGGTAGAACTGGCAACCCCAGGCTGTCAGGACTCACTACAGCATTTGAACTGTGAATTAATTTCCCTACTAAAAACCCAAAGTTGCATCCTAAAAATACAACCTTCGTGGTCCTATAATTGCGCTGTGATTGTCTTACCTGGGAGAAATAATCAGTGGAAAATCTTTCAGTTAAGTTTGCTGTGTACAGAACTGCGAGGCTTTGGTGCTTTGCAGGGCCCTGTTGCTGCTGGCTACTGTAACATAGCAACAGGCAAATAAAAGAATGTCATTAGCATAACTAAATATTCATGCACTTAGGTAACAGGAGAACTGGGCAGGGGCTGAATGAGGAAGCAGGATATTTTAACCCTGTAACCAACAATAAGCTTAATCTACAAGAGATAAAAGTAGACTTTAATCATCTAAAAGATGTTTAATGTTTTAATAATAAATTGTTTATCTTACTCAGCATAGCATGGATATATATCCATAAAAAATAAAACGAAATTCCTTATTAAGGGAAATACGCCAACGTACAGTTTTTATATGGATGAAACTGTTTTAATTAGTAACCAGAGGCATACCTTCCGCTAAACCTTATGTAAATAGTTGGGGTCATGTACAATGTGCAAGGCAGCTGCAAAGTGCAAGAAATAGGCGCAATCCACTGTTTCATTTTTGCACTTTGTAGCCTGCCTCTGTGCTGTATGAACTGCTGCGGGCCACTGTTTGGAGCAAAGAGTGCTCCAAGGAGAGGCCTTCACTTGTACCCTGCACCCCCTCCCTGGCGAGTCCCACACCAAAGGCTAAGGTCACCCCTGGAGATTCAGGGAGATTTAGTCGCCCGGCGACTAATCGCCTTTACTTTGGGGCGACTAATCCCCCAACTGCTTCCGCCTGTCTTCCGCCTGCTAGAATGAATATAATCCCTGTGGCATGGCACTCAAGGCTCTTTCTATTTCCGAAGTTGCCTCACAAGGAAACTTCGGGCGACTTCGGAAAACGAAGCGAGTGCCATGCCGCAGGCGTTTTTTCATTCTAGCAGGTGGAAGACAGGGGGAAGCAATTTGTGGAGATTAGTGCCTGTGGGACTAAATCTCCTGGAATCTCACAGTGTGACATAACCCTAATACTCCACTGTTGCATTGGTGAGCAGGAGATTTGGTATGACTTAGATAACGGCCGAATCTAGGGGAATGCAGGTAGAAGAGATATGCACCCAGCAATCCCTAGCACTCCTGCCTACACATAGTTCTAGCCCTGAAGGCCTGGACTGGCAATCTGTAGATTTTGCCAAATGCCAGAGGGGCTGGTGTAAGATGTCATAGACAGTCACTATTTAGTGGGCTGGTGGGGTCTATTTGGATCTCTGTGTAGTTGAAATGCCAGGGCCTATTTTGAATCCCAGTTCAGGCCTGCAGCCCTGAAAGAGACCCCCCCCCCCATCATTCAATACTGTGAACTTCCCCCCTTCCCATGACCAACATTTCCCAAAATAGCTGTACTCAAAAAGTTTTGACATTAAGGGCAGACACACACGTGGAGATTCTGGAAGATTAGTCGGCCAGCTACAAATCGCCTCTTCTTTGGGCGACTAATCTCTCTGAACTGCCTTCGTGGGCTAGAACCTAAATCGCTGGAGGGATGGCACTTGCGGCGATTAGTTTTCCGAAGTCGTCTGAAGTTTCCTTGTGAGGCAATTTCGGGCAACTTTAGAAAACTAAGCGGTTCGAGTGCCATCCCGCCGGTAATTTAGATTTTAGCCGGTGGAAAGGCAGTTCGGGGAGATTAGTCGCCCAAAGAAGAGGCGATTTGTCGCTGGGCAACTAAATCTCCCCGAATCTCCATGTGTCTCTGCCCTAAAAAAAATTCTGACTAGAGTAGCATTAAAAAAGTGAATTTGTCATTTAAACAAACATTGTATTCCAATTTAGCTCCAAATGTATCTTAATGCCACTTGAATTAGGACAGGACTACACTGTTGATCCCACCGTGATCCGACGCGCTGCGCAAAATCGCAGGCGTCATGTCGGATGCAACGGAAATAAGGTAAGTAATTCAATTGTCGCATTGTGACGCTGCATTGATGCGATGCGACGCGACCAGTGGAGGAACTACCAGGGGAGCAGGGGGTGCGAGGGAGCGAACCCCCTCAGGGCCCCCCGGCAGTCCGTTCTCCATTGAAAACTCGGCCAAATGCGGCCGTACGGAGGGGGGCGGGGCCCGGCTGCGCGTCACGCACCAGGGCCCGCCCCCCTCAACGAACGCTACTGGACGCGACACGACTGTCGGATGCAGCCGCTGCACGCTGAGTCTGCATCCGACAGTCGTGTCGCGTCGCATCAACAATGCGACACGATTCGACGCTGCCATTACTTACCTTGTTTCCATTGCATCCGATGCCTGCGATTTTGCGCAGCGCGTCGGATCGCGGCGGAATCGGCCGTGTAGTCCTGCCCTTACACTCCTGGGCTTTTTCCTGTTAGTACTTACATAGTAACATAGTAAGTTAGGTTGAAAAAAGACACAACCTAAACAGTTTGAACTCATTACACTGATTTTACATTTTCCTTGACCCCTGATAAGTGTAAAATAACACATACTCATTCATCTATAAAGGTATAAGCATGGCTGTTTCTGCCATAGAGTTATCTCTGGTAACTTTTAGAGCCGATCCATTTTATAACACGGAAATTCATCTCTGCTAGTGCAGCGAGCGCAAAAGCGTTCACTACACGATTCGGCCCACCTTGGACCCGCTCCATCGCTAAAAGTTAAAAATGTGGAGTGGGAGGCAGGGCATCGGGGCTGCGGCCTCAGACGTCAGCAGCCCCTGAAACAAGTACAAATGAAAATGAGATCGCTTCAGTGAGGATTTTTATACAGTGCTTAACTGAAAATGATTAGTGCAGAGCTGTATTGATTTCAGATGTAAATTTGCAAAGTGCATTTCCCTATGCCCTGTATCAACATATTTAATAAATTCTCATGGACCAGAAGAGTCACAGGCATTCCTACAGGAAAATCGGAGACAATTAAGATGAACTCGAATAATTAGGAGTTATGTCTGAAAATGAAAGAATACCTATTACCATATACGTATGTCAATTCTTATTTGCCATTCTTTAAGTCAGGTGTACCTTTAAGAATCACATACGCCAAATACACCAATAACATTTGGCACCCCCAAGTGGTTAACGATTTTCCTTCTCCTTTAAAAAAATTTTATGATCAGTGGCAGGGGAACAGGGGAGTTTTGTCAGTAGACAATTTACAAAGGACATCAGTCTTGTGTGCTATCAGCCTTAAAGGGAATGTTGTTTTCCCTGCGCACTTACAAAATACTCACTTCTATGTGACATACACAGCACACTACCTCTACACTAGAAAACAACTGCATCCACAAGATGAAAAAGGGCAGAATCTGCTTTATGGCACATAAAATCTGTTGCCATGCCAGCAGTGCCTTAATAGTGTATTGAATACTTCCTGACCTTAGAGCTGCCTTGGGAGGGCATTAAACCATGAGGTGAGATTAGAACCGTGTCTTGGTGGCACTCAGAGCTGCAAATATTCATAAGCAGAAATTACATGTTTTGAATTTCCATTCATAAGTGGAGGTTCAGCTCCATGCGGGAGATTCAGCAGCTGATAGTTGCTGAGAAAAAAAAAAACAGAATTATGTTATTATATGTAGCATTGATGTCACAACACATTTTGCTGCAGACCATTTGTATATAATCCTAGTGATTTGTGCTTTTGGCTATGGGATTTTCTTGGTTCCTTATTGAATCTACGGTGGAAATAATATAGATTTTGCGCCCCGAGGAATAATATATTTAAACCTGGGGTCAGCTCTTTGAGAGAACATACAGGTATGGTTATTGGAGACATTACAGCCACATGAACTGTAACTCAACATAACAGGTAGCCTGTTATGTTTACATAAGCACCCCAAGGTCCTCCATGTATACAAATACATATTCTCTAAGGAATAATATTTTTCAATCTTAGGTTTGAGAGAACATACAGGTATGGCTATTGGAGATATTACAGCCACATAAACTGTAACAGGTACCCTTTTATGTTTATATAAGCACCCCAAGTAACTCTGTGTATGCAAATACACATCACATGGCCCACACCAGACCTATCTGCCCCCTGCCCCCACCTTTGCTTGGCAACTCTCCTACCCTCAGCTCTTTCGCCTCCACCCACCATGGCTCCTCTCTCGCCCCTCAACACCTGCAGTTGCTGCTCCATTCCAAACCCAAAGGGCCAGTTTTAGGAGTCAGAAGCATTATGTGCCACTTCTTGACTACAACATCTGTGACAGCCTTGAGTAAGAAGATGATTAAAGCCCCTTTCCTTATACCTATCCTCCCCTATTGTGTTTTAAGTGGAAAATAAAGCTTTGGGCCAGTCAGCTCCACTACTCCTGCCCCACTTACCTCTCCCCACCCAACCCACTTTCCCCCGTAGCTTTATTATTCCTTGAATATATACTTCAATACATAGCAATTTGTAAAGGTTTCTTTTTTATATATTTAAAGGCATACTGTCATGGGAAAAAAACTTTTTTTTCAAAATGAATCAGTTAATAGTGCTGCTCCAGCAGATTTCTGCACTGAAATCCATTTCTCAAAAGAGCAAACAGATCTTTTTATATTTAATTTTGAAATCTGACATGGGGCTAGACATTTTGTCAATTTCCCAGCTGCCCCTGGTCATGTGACTTGTGCCTGCACTTTAGGAGAGAAATGCTTTCTGGCAGACTGCTGTTTTTCCTTCTCAATGTAACTGAATGTGTCTCAGTGAGACATGGGTTTTTACTATTGAGTGTTGTTCTTAGATCTACCAGGCAGCTGTTATCTTGTATTAGGGAGCTGCTATCTGGTTACCTTCCCATTGTTCTTTTGTTTGGCTGCTGGGGGGTAAAGGGAGGGGGGTGATATCACTCCAACTTGCAGTACAGCAGTAAAGAGTGATTGAAGTTTATCAGAGCACAAGTCACATGACTTGGGGCAGCTGGGAAATTGACAAAATGTCTGGCCCCATGTCAGATTTCAAAATTGAATATAAACAAATCTGTTTGCTCTTTTGAGAAATGGATCTCAGTGCAGAATTCTGCTGGAGCAGCACTATTAACTGATTCATTTTGAAAAAAATGTTTTTTCACATGACAGTATCCCTTTAAATAGAAAGAAGGTGCGGATCTGTTTTTGCCCATTGTTGGGCAGTCGTGGCAGGAAGAAGGTGCGGATCTGGGCCGGTGGGGCCCACAAGAGCCAGGGGCTTACCGGGTATGCCCAGTCCATAACAAACAAGTTTCCTATTACCCCAGCCTCTCCAAGTCAGTGATGCCTAGTTTTGGTTGGAGGGGTCGGCACCTCTACCGAAGCAATACAATAATAATTTACCAAACACTGTCGGCGGGGTGTATCGGGGAGATCCTCTGCAATTTTATTAAAGTCACGTGATGTAACGTTTCAGGGCCTGCCCCTTCGTCAGACAGCCCAGTCCGACACTGTTCCCAACCCACTATATGTTAAGCACCCTAGCAATCAGAGAACAGTTTTGAAACCAGAATGGAAAAATAGCAATAACACTCAGCTTCAGCAGTTGCTGAACTGCAACTGGGCTGATGTGAGTTTTAGTTTAACAGTATCTGGAACGCATAGTTTAGCCCAGTGATCCCCAACCAGTAGCTCGCGAGCAACATGTTGCTCCCCAACCCCTTGGATGTTGCTCTCAGTGGCCTCAAAGCAGGTGCTTATTTTTTAATTCCTGGCTTGGAAGCAAGTTTTGGTTGCATGAAAACCAGATGTACAGCCAACCAGAACCTCATGTAGGCTGCCAGTCCACATAGGGGCTACCAATAGCCAATCACAGCCCTTATTTGGCAGCACCCAGGAACATTTTTCATGCTTGTGTTGCTCCCCAACACTTTTTACATCTGAATGTTGCTCACGGGTGAAAAAGGTTGGGGACCCCTGGTTTAGCCTATATAATTATAGTAAGGCACAGCCCTAATGCTGATGGCCTTCAGGGCGGGAGGTGATATCACTCCATCTTGCAGTTCAGCAATAAAGCGTGACTGAGGTTGATCAGAGCATAAGTCACATGACTGGGGGCACCTGGGATACTGAAAATATGTCTAGCCCCATGTCAGATTTCAAAATGAAATATAAAAAAAATCTTTTTGCTCTTTTGAAAAACAGATTTCAGTTCAGAAGTCCCTATTAACTGATGTGTTTTGTAAAAAAAACATGTTTTCCCCATGACAGTATTCCTTTTAGCCCCAGTTTGTTGCCCTTGACTAGCTTGTTAGCAGGCCTCTTGAACCATGGGCTTTTGAAACACACCCTTTTAAAGGGGTAGTATACCTTCTTGTTCAACGTGAGTTCAATAATTGGGCTTGCACATTTTGCCATCAGAAGCATTGCAACCCCTGATTTTGCCGGAAAAAGCTTGTGTTAATTTTCTGGGCAAAATCCGCCAGTGAAGAAGAAAAGACTTCAACATTCATTCAACTAATTTACCGTCCCTTTGAATATAAAGTAAAAAAAAGCAGAGAGCCGCAAATTAGGATATAGTGAGCAATATGCAACCACCAAAACACCAGCCTGAAGTCACCAGTCACAGCTACATTGTAACATAACAGATAAAGACTTCTGCTGAATATACACATATCCGCTGCAGTGCTCACTTTAAGAAACATGCAGCCTTATTGCTAAAGCAGTTTTGACATACACATAGCATTTATCATAAAAGACAATGACACGTAAGTGCTTAGTGGGTGTTTCAGGGCAGGTTGTTCGAATCATGAGCTTTGTAGCAGAAGCAGATCCAACAGATACACAGAAAAGACTTGAAGAAATGTAATGGCAATGGGAATATAATGGAGTCATAGCAGTTCTATGGATACAGAAGTTATAGTCAATCTTCTGCTAATGACTGCCCATTAACTATACTGACAGTAACAAAGTTAAGTCTCTGTACCTCAGGAAGTGCTAGGGATCTCCTGGGAATAGCAGGAGGGGCTGAAAGGAAGGAATAGGCTTTTCCCTGTTACATTTCCCATCTCATGAGATACCAATGGCTGTCTGTGGGCCCACACAAACTTATGTACATTGTGCGTACCCTGTTGTGCCAATGGAATTAACACAAACCAAGTAATCCACGCTGATTGATGTCACTTGTACCTTCTGATTCCCTGATATTTGTGTATAATAACACATATTGCACCCTCTATTTTAAAAGATAAATATATAAGAAGTCACAAATGATGGTAAGGAAAATATATGGGGATCAATCAGATTTATTGAGGTTTATGTTCAGTCAAGATATGGCTTGGCCTTCTACACAGTTAGGACCCTAGCAATTCTTATTGTTAAAGGGATTGTTCACCTTTAAAAAAAATTTCAGTATGACGTATTCCACAGCTCTTCAGTTTTAAATTTCAGCAATCTGGTTGCTAGGGTCCAAATTACACGACCAACCATGCATGATTTGAATAAGATGCCGGAAAGTGAATAGGAGAGGGCCTTAAGAGAAAGATGAGAAATAAAAGGTAGCAATAACTTTAAATGTGTAGCTTTACACGGCTTTAATTTTTAGATGGTATCAGTGACCCCCATTTGAAAGCTGGAAAGAGTCAGAAAAAGGCAAATAATTAAACACTAAAATAATAAAAATAAAAAAAAAATACAAAATAAATAAAGATCAATTGAAAACATGCTCAGAATTGGCCATTCTATAACATATTAAAAGTTAACTTAAAGGTAAACCACCCCTTTAAGGTCCTCTGCTAATGGTTACACCCATAAATTTATTCCAAATAAATTGCTAACCTAAGGAGAAAACAGATTGCAATATTTCTAGCATTTTGGATAAATGGTCAGTGACAGCTTTAGGATTTAACTTACTGAGCAAAGCAATGTTACTTTTTATTGCTGGCAAAAAAACAATTAAGCATTCTGCCAAATGCATCAGATGTTCTGCATGTATAATTCTGGACATATATTTAAAGATCCACTCTTCTGGCGAGCAGAAGTATGGCCGCCTTGATGTAGGTTATGTCAGGTTGATCTAATCATTGGGTCCTCAGGCCAAACGATTGGATCACAACAATGGCAAATGCAAGGGCGAGGACCCAATCAGCAGTTTTTATCGACCCAAGTAAGGACTCCTTTGTTATGGCTAGTTATAGGGTATGGCAAAAGTGGTGGTTGCCCTTATATTTGGCAAATGTCCAATCTGACTTTCTTATCTACTCAGACTTTTAAATGTCCAATCTGACTTTCTTATCTACTTAGACTTTTAAAGGAGAAGGAAAGGCTAAAATTAAGTAAACTTTATTAGAAAGGTCTATATAAATACACCCGTAAACCCTCAAAGTAATGCTGCTCAGAGTCCTCTGTCAGAAGAAACACAGCATTTCTTTCCTTTTATTGTGTACACATGGGCTTCTGTATCAGACTTCCTGTTTTCAGCTTAAAACTCCAGGGTACGGCCTTGAGCATGCTCATTTTGCTCCTCTTCCCCTCCCTGCTGTAATCTGAGCCCAGAGCTATGAGCGAGCAGGGAGAGACTCAGGCAGGAAGTGATGTCACACCAAGCCAATATGGCAGCTGTTATCCTAAACAAACAGAGAACTCTTCAAGAGCTGTTTACTCAAGTATGGTAAAGCATTTTGCAGAATAAATATATTGTTATAGCTTGCTCTATTGTGGCTAATCTATTGGTAATAAACTGCTTGAGTAGCTTTCCTTCTCCTTTAAGCAGTAGTTAGTGAGATGCATAAGGTCAATGACATGTGGGGATCATTCACAAGCACTGGTCAAATTTGCACTTGGGCAGTAGCCCATGGCAACCTGTCAGGTGATTGCTTTCAAGGGTTAACCTGCAGTTAAGTGAAAAAAAGCTAATCATTGATTGGTTGCTATGGTTTACTGCCCATATGCAAATCTGCCCAATGTTTATAAATGAACCCATCTGCTCCCTTTTGCCCCCTCTTGGCCTTTCCTCCACTGACATATCTACCCTAGCTTAGAAAGCACTGTGTGTGCCACTGGTTTAAGGCTGATGATGATAGACAATTTGTTTTGACTTCTGTAGTACACAGGGGAGGTCAAAATGCCCACCCCCTCTGAAGTCACTTCCTATACATTTGCACCCCCTGCCATTAGTTTATAGCTGAACCTTACGTTAAATCAATAGAAACCAAAACATTTACAATGACGGTCTTTGGTCATTTGCCAAACAGGGAAGCAGTGCTGACAGTTAGATTTAAGAAATGCTCTTGCAAAGAATTAAATGTCTCTGTTTTAATGGTTTCACTTTTCATTTGCAGATGAAAAGGGGGAATTTTGTGTCTTCTAGGCTTCATCCCTTTTGCACAGTATAGCCTGCAAACTACACCTTAAGTTTTTGGTAAGAACAGCCAAATGACCGATAATTTATGTGATTATTTTGATTAAAAATCATGAAGCTGAAATTTTTATTTCCTTTATTAATACATGGGAAATAAGAAGACATTTACAGCAATGAGGTTCTGCGTTTAATGCAGACATGTCTGCAAGGCATTTTATATGTTCTCCTGGTATCTACTTGGGTTTCCTCCCGGTATTTCATTCCACACAGCAAAAAATATATGAGCAGTTTAGCAAAACTATACCCACGAACAATTGCATAAAGCAGCAAACCCTGTTTCATTTAAATAAACCTAAGATACTCAACTTAACATGGCTTAGTTGTTCTTATCAAGTACAGTTAATTTCTTATTACAGAAAAAAAAGCAAATCATAGTTACATAGTTAAGCTGGGTTGTAAAAAGACCAATGTCCAATCAATCAAAAATAAGCAATTGTTTCTGTAAATTAGCATTTCTGTATTCCAGAGCTTTCTTGATAACAGATTTCTGTATATTAGATCCCAAAACATTCAGAAAACTGAACAGAAATCGAGCCATTTGCATCTGAGGCACTAACCCCACCCCAGCATCATAACACCACTGACATCATTGTGCCTTCCTCTGATGTCATCATGCCCACTGCAACATCACTGCACCAGCCCCAATGCTATCTGCCCCGCCCCCTGTTTGGGTTTTTGGCAAAGGTGGAAACCCTACCACAGCCACTGAGAAGGACAGGGCGTGCAGGCATGGGTGGATCAATTTGCTGATGTCATCTTGATGCCTCATCACGTTAGGGTCCTTCTCAGTGCTGAACTTCTCCCCATCCTGCTTTACATGTACACCCCTCCCTTGAAAAAAAACAAAAAACTAATCCAATTGTCCGCTGATTCCGGACCAGCGTTGTCCCTTCTCTTACCAGCTCTCCCTCCCCTCTGTTACTGGCTCTCGCTCTATCTCCCTTACCAGCTTTCTCCCTCCCTGGCTCTCACTCCCCCTCCCTCACCGGCTCTCTCACTCCCCAGCTTGCTTATTCTACGGCTCCCCCTCCTCCTTAGGGTAAGGTCACACGGGGAGATTTAGTCGCCCGGTGATTAATCGCCTCTTCTTCTGGGCGACAATCTCCCCTAACTGCTTTCCCCTGCCTTCCCGCTGGCTATAATGAAAAATCGCCAGCGGGGTGGCACTCGCGGCGTTTCGTTTTCCGAAGCCGCCCGAAGTTTCCTCGTGAGGCAACTTCGGAAAACGAAGCGCATCGATTTTTCATTATAGCCGACGGGAAGGCAGGGGAAAGCAGTTCGGGGAGATTGTCGCCCAGAAGAAGAGGCGACTAGTCGCCAGGCAACTAAATCTCCCCATGTGACCTTACCCTTACAGCACAGATAAGTATATAGCAGAAATGCTTTATAGGTCTTGATTTTTATTGCCTTTTCTCGTGTGTGTGTGTGCGTGCATGCGCAAGGGGGAGAGCCTTTTGAAGCAGGCAGGCAACAAAAATCAAGACCTGTCAAGCGTTTCAGTTATCTGTGCCGTAAGGCACATCGAGCTGGGGAGTGAGAGAGCTGGTGAGGGAGGGAGGGAGGGAGGGAGAAAGCTGGTAAGGGAGAGGAAGCAAAGCCGGTAACAGAGGGTTGAGAGTGTTGTGACCATTTCCTGTGAGAGAATGAACAGACACCCCCACACCTCATTTCAGCTTAGACTCTGAGCAGTAAGGATCTCTCTGCAGCTCTGATATAGTGACAGTTTTAGGAGGTAAATTGCTTCCTAAACGCTTTTTTACAGTAAATGTTTGGGGGGGATGGGCGACGACTATATCTGAATCTGAATATTATATGAAATGTCCCCTAGGAGCAGCTTCTGTCCCTGGTATACGGAACGCATTTTAGGACATCCTGCAGCGAAATACATATCCTGCATGCGTTGTCCTATGCCTTTGGAATGGAGCATCGGTTGCTTTTGCCATTACCCATCGTCCAAATCTGCAATCACACATCCGACCTCTACCCTCACTTCTCAGCCATCAGTCATAGGAACTCTGCTCTCAGCCCTCCATCCTCCTCCTCCAGTCATCTGCCTTCCGCCCTCAGTCCTCTTCCTTCAATCCTCTTCCTTCCGCCCTCGCTCACGAATTTAGAAACTTATTGATAAGACTGTCGGCTGAAAAGAGAGATCTGAGGGGGGAGTGGTGCGCAGCGAGCGTGGAGGGAAGAGGGCGGAAGGAAGAGGACTAAAAGGAAGAGGACGGAGGGTGGAAGGCTGAGCGCAGAAGGCTGAGAAGGGAGGGTAGAGGAAGGAGGTGTGACTGCAGATTTGGACGATGGGTGACGGTAAAAGCAACCAAAGCGCCAGTGGCGGAACTACCGGGGGAGTAGGGGGTGCGAGCGGACCAGGGCCCGCTCACCAGTGAAAGCCGTCGTGTACGGAGGGGGGCGGGGCCCTGCTGCGCGTCACGCACCAGGGCCCGCCTCCTCTAGTTACGGCACTGCGAAGCGCCATTCCGAAGGCATATGACATCGCATGCAGGACAGGTATTTCGCTGCAGGATGTCCTAAAATGCGTTCCGTACTGGTAACTTGTCTGGCACTACCGACTGAGGTGTTTGTTTCTCAGTTTGCCTCATGGCAGCAGCAGCACCCCTGCATTTCAAAGATACCCCAACCCATGCCCAGCAAATAGTGACAGTCTATGGCATCTTACAGCAGACCCTCCCAGAATGCACAGTTTGCTTGCCCAGCACCCACATTGAACCAACACCTCAATCTCAATTTATTGACCCGTTTGAACATCACGCAAATAAGTTGTAAATGGACTAAATGAATTAATTAGTTTTCCCTGCGGGTCCCATTCCTCAAAGCTAGCTAATAACAAACCCAAAGGCTGCCCTTCCTGCCTAAGTCCCGCCTCCTCGGCCAATCACAACTTAAAGGCGCGCTTGATTGACGGCATTCAGGGGCGTGGTTTTTAGAAGCACTCTGGGCGTGGGCAGCCCACATTGTTTCTGAGCGGAGAATGCAGCAGCTGCATAGAGAGCAACGCCCAGGCCGCCCATTCATCTGCTCCCTGCAGCTCTGCTACTTGTACTGTATGTATTGCACTCACATAGCCGGCCATTCTGATCTGTTGCACCTTTCGCCCTGATGCTTGATCTGGGTATTATCTTCAATGCGAGGGAGAGCAGCTGACTTTAATGTGTGGGGATCACCTGCTACGGACCTGTGGTAAGTGGCTGCGATCACTGGGCGTTTCTGATTGGGCGTTGGGTTTCCTGTCGCAGGGGCTGCAGATACGATTTCCACTTTCATTCTTACATTAAAAAACAAGGGATATGGAAACAGACAGTTGTAGGCGGGTTATTTTTGGTACAATTTTCCAAAATGGTGCTGTTTGTGGTGTTAGAGAAGGAAAAGTTGCCAAGGCTATTTATGGGAACTTTTATTGGGGCATTTATCAATGTCACTACCCCTATTCTCCCTCCAGCCGCAGACCTGTGATTGAGCCCACCAATCAGCTCGGTTGTGCCAGCCCCTGCGGAGTGATGGAGTTACTCATGTTATTCATTTATATGTGATTCTGGGATTAGCATGCTTTGACCCTGTTGTTTGACTACAGCTTGGTGTCAGCGCCCTCCCAGTAGTTTCAGGTTGTATATTAGAGATACTGCTTAAGACACCTTTAAAAAAAAAAAAAAAGACACTACTTAAGAATTTATAAACATAATGCATCCTTTAATCCAGGGGTCCCCAACCACGGGGACGCCAAGACTAGCCCGCAATTAATGAATTAGACACTGCTACGCCCAAATTGGATGCACAGCTGCTACTGGCCCCCCTGATCCCTCCACAATACCCCCTCCCGACCCCTCCAAACCCTCCTGACCCCTTCAGACCCATCCTGACCCCCCCCCCGTTCCTTGCAAAAACGGTTTCCTTTGCACCAGTCCCTGGGCCGAAAAAGGTTGGGAACCACTGCTTTAATCAAAATTACCCCCCGCCCCTTGAAGCTGGGGTCCCAAGGCCCTTTGCACTGACGGAACTAGATATTACTGGGCCCCACAGCAAATTACTTTTCAGGCCCCCAGAATGTCTAGAGATTGGGTTATTTTATATATATATATATATATATATATTATATTCACACACAGATATTGGATCCGATAGATATATATATATATATATATATATATATATATATATATATATATATATATATATATATATATATATATATATATATATATATATATATATATATATATATATATATATATATATATATATATATATATATATATGTCCTCATGGGGCCCCTATACCTTCCCTGCAGCTGCATGGTCTGCTTCCTCTGTAGTTACGCCCCTGGCCATTTTCATCCCATCTCTGTCATACCCTAATTCTGTTGATGCATAGGAGTAAGACGTGTATATCAATGTGCCAGCAACAGCCCAGTACCAGATTGGAAATTAGCATTGGAATTTAGCCTGGTGCCCATTTCTGTGCTTTGCCAGTCTGCCATTAGGGCTTCCATGTTGATAAAGCTATATACAGAAGAGCAGCTCTTGGCTCCATATCATTCACACCATTAGATGCACCAGATTTGAGCCAGTAAACATCTGATCCTTTAATTATCCAAGAAACCAGAGTCTGAATTGTCGGAAAGCATTAAATATCTGCTCTTCTGTCCGATACCTTGTTTGTTCGCTTTAAAATAGGTCATTTGATTGTGAACTTTTGTACCAAGACAAGTATCCCTGTGAGGACTGTGGCACATGTAGGGTTTTGACTACTGCAGTCCTCTCGTGGAGAACCGGAGATTCACATTACATTTTACATACGTTTTAGTATAGCGTAGAGAGCAGAATTCTAAGACAATCTGCAATTGGTTTTCATTTTTGTGGTTTTTAAATGATTTACATTTATTGTTTTTGCTTTAGCAGCTCTCACGGATACCTGGTTGCTAGATGTCAACCACCCTAGCAATTAGAGAACAGTTTTGAAACCAGAATGGAAAAATGACAATAACACTCAGCTTCAGCTGTTGCTGAACTACAGTTGGGCTGTTGTGAGTTGTAGTTGAACAGTATCTGTAAGGCACAGTTTAGCCTATATAATTATAGGAAGGCACAGCCCTAATGGCTATGGGTTATTGCTCTCTCATTGTCCTTGGTTGACCCTGGGTATTTCCCTGTAACAAACCTCCTCTGAGTGGTAATGATGCTGCAAGGGAGCCTATGCTGAAATGCTATGTCACAGGCTGAAATATTGATGGGATGATCATAATGCAATTAAGCAGAATTTGCTTTTTCAGGTCTCCCTGGGCTTTCAGTGTTTTGCTCATATTGCAATGGGGGAGGGTCTCCTGTCAATAATAGTTCTCTAAGGTTCCCGCTGCAGCATCTCTTGCTGAGTGATGTCATTAACCTACCTGTTGGCTTGTGATTCATTGCTGTGCCTCCCAGTTGATTTCACAGCATAGAGGAATATTGGGGTATTTCTGCTATAAGCAATATTCGTGCCCTGGGCAGGACACAGGGCCAGCAGCTGGATGGAGATTCAGAGCAGAGAGCAGACCAAGCACCAGAGAACCTCCCACACCTGGTAATCACCAGTCATAGTATGAATTAAACAGAACCTGCACTCAGAAATAGCAAAATCTAGTGGATACAGGTAGGAAGATTTTCTGTTGTTTTAAAGCTAATTTTTAAATGTAATTTCTTTTGAAAGCAGGGTTTGTGTAGCCTTCTCTGTTCTCGGTTCTGATTTTTAAACCCGTGTAGCAGAAGCCCTCATTCAAGTCTGATAATTTATTGGCTTCTGCTACATTGTTTCAGTGCTTAGGGCACAGTCGCATGTGGAATACAGTCCCCTTTTCTCCGCCTGTGTTTTATAGGCAGGCAGAGAGAAGCAGATCTGCTCTCATCCGCAGCTCAGTGTAGCTCCACTAACTAACACAGCGGCTACACGAAGTAAACATCGGCCTGAAAAACTCGAAAACAGGAATTTTCAGGTCGAACTTTGCCCTGAATTGCAGAGAGTGTAAACAGCCAGATGCTGCTTTCAAACACAATTACATTTACAAATAACTTTGCAACCATTGAACTTGTTTAATTAATGAGTATTGGAAAGTTGTGTTGTCATTGTGTTGCTCAGTATAAAGCCATGACAGAAAATGAGGATCCCTTTAAGGGGCCAGATTTGTGGCACACAGGGAAAAATGATGTTTTTGGACAGGCCAGGATGATCTCTGGTTGTGGAGCAGAAATGAGAGAAACACAAAGCACACAGTTGTGGACAGGCGAAACCCTGGTGCTGAAGTTGTAGTACTGGGAGGCATGGCCTGTGTTGTGATTATATTTAGTGCATTTGTGAGTGTAGTTAAAGGGAAAATATTTTTTAGCTGTTGAAGTTGGGCTTATGTACAAAAGGTACATAAACATTAAAAAAAATACAGGTATGGGATCCGTTATCCAGAACCCCATTATCCAGAAAGCTCTGCATTATGGAGAGGCTGTTTCCCTTAGACTCCATTATAATCAAATAATCCAAATGTTTGTAAATGATTTCCTCTTTCTTTGTAATAATAATGATCAAAACTAAGATGTAATCAATCCTTATTGGAAGCAAAACCAGCCTATTGGGTTATTTAAGGTTTAAATTATTTATAGACTTAAGGTATGGAGATCCAAATTACAGAAAGATCCGGAATACCCCAGGTCCCAGGCATTCTGGATAAAAGGATATATAAATATATATATAATACTAGGCACTGTTGAACATATTTGTCCCCAAGCTCCCACTCTCCCCATCTTTAAAGGAGAAGGAAAGCTAGCAAAGCAGTTTATTGCCAATAGATTAGCCACAATAGTGCAAGCTATAACACTATTTATTTGGTGGAATGTTTTACCATACCGGAGTAAACAGCTCTAGAAGCTCTCTCGGTTTGTTTAGGATAGCAGCTGCCATATTTTCTTGGTGTGACATCACTTCCTGCCTGAGTTTCCCTGCTCACTCATAGCTCTGGGCTCAGATTACAGCAGGGAGGGGGAGAGGAGCAAACTGAGCATGCTCAAGGCCGTGCCCTGGAGGTTTAAGATGAAAACAGGAAGTCTGATACAGAAGCCCGTGTGTACACTAAAGAAGGAAAGAAATGCTGTGTTTCTTTTGACAGAGGACTCAGATCAGCATTATTTTGAGGGTTTACTGGTGTAATTATATAGACCTTTCTGATAAAACTTACTTAATTTTAGCCTTTCCTTCTCCTTTAAGGCTCACAGTGTAATGAAACACCTCCCTTTCTTGTTCCTCTGTGAAGTGATAGATTTTGGGCCTTAAAATCACTCTTCATTCCATAGTAGGTAGGTGATCAGCAGATCTTTCAACAGGCAATTTTGGATTGGATGCTGCCACCCTATACCCAGTGATAATAGGCAACAGCAGACTGGGACCTGATGGAATTTTGGGAAGGCTGATGAGGCTGCCAATTTAGGGCTCCATATTTGTAGCAATCGGCCTGTGTTCATGGTTGATATTTATTTGTCTAACTAGTTGTCCAGCACCGCTATTCAACTTTGGTTTACCCAGATTCAAATCTTTCACAAATTTGTGTGATTTTGCCAAGTCATGACATATTCCTGGAATATGTGTTTTCCTAAAGTTATTATAGTCCAGGTATGTAATATATAATCCAGAACACTTGGGAACTGGGGGTTTTCTGTCATCCGGATCACCAAAACTTAAGTTTACTAAAGAAAGACATTGGTTTTGTTACCAATGTGGATTTAGGCAGCGTAGTTACTGTAAAGTAAGACTGTGTATTACAGAGGAAAAGGGAAGTCATTAAAAATAAATTTAGAAATTATTTGCTAAAAATGGACTTCATAGGACATAGCCTTCCTGTAAATAAGAGCTTTCTGGATATCGGGTTTCAGGATAAGAGATGTGCACCTAGGCAGTAACCCATAGCAACCAGTTAGTTATTAGCTTTGTTTCAGTTGTAATATAGGTGTGTAGGCAGCCATCTCAGGTTATTTTGCCTGGTCATGGAAGAGAAGAGAAGAGAGAGCCAGTGCTGCACTATGGAACTGCTTTCTGGCAGGCTATTGTGTCTCCTACTCAATGTAACTGGGAAAAAAGGAGACGCAGTGGGACTTGGATTTTTACTATTGAGTGCTGTTCTTATATCTACCAGGGAGCTGTTATCTAGTGCAAGGGAGTAATCTAGTTATCTTCCTATTGTTTTGCTGATGGCCTGCAGGGAAGGAGGGAGGTGATATCACTCCATCTTGCAGTTCAGCAATAATGCGTGACTGAAGTTGATCAGAGCATAATCAAATGACTGGGGGCACCTGGGATACTAAAAATATGTCTAGCCTCATGTCAGATTTCAAAATTAAATATAAAAAATATAAAATATTAAAAAAATATATATATAAAAAAAAAATCTTTTTGCTTTTTTGAAAAACATATTTCAGTTCAGAAGTCTTCTGGAGCAGCACTATTAACTGATGTGTTTTGAAAAAAACGTGTTTTTCCCATGACCAAAGATGTTCAAATATTGCCCTTGACTAACTTGTTAGCAGGCCTCTTATACCATAGGCTTTTGAAACACACCCTTTTAAAGGGGTAATATACCTTCTTGTTCAACGTGAGTTCAATGAATAGGGCTTGCACATTTTGCCTTAGCAATTAGAAGCATTGCAACCCCTAATTTTGCGGGGAAAAGCTTGTTAATTTTCTGGGCAAAATACGCAAGTGGAGAAGAAAACACTTGGTGTGCCATTACCCTGCATCTGGGCTTCTCAATAGACTGGTAATTTCTTTTAAACGATAGATATTTCTTAATTAAAACATTAGGCAAAAAGTAAGTTCAGCACAATTGCCATTCATTCAACTCATGTCCTGTCCCTTTAAATTTAAAGCAAAAGAAGGGCAGAGAGCCACAAATTAGGATATAGTGAGTCAGTGAGCCACATGGAACCACCAAAACACCAGCCTGAAGTCACCAGTCACAGCTACATTGTAACATAACAGACACAGACTTCTGCTGAATATACACATAGCAGCTACAGTGCTCACTTTAAGAATCATGCAGCCTTATTGCTAAAGCAGTTTTGACATACACATAGCATTTATCATAAAAGACAATGACACGTAAGTGCTTAGTGGGTGTTTCAGGGCAGGTTGTTCGAATCATGAGCTTTGTAGCAGGAGCAGTTCCAACAGATACACAGAAAAGACTTAAAGAAATGTAATGGCAATGGGAATATAATGGAGTCATAGTGGTTCTATGGATACAGAAGTTATAGTCAATCTTCTGCTAATGACTGCCCATTAACTATACTGACAGTAACAAAGTTAAGTCTCTGTACCTCAGGAAGTGCTAGGGATCTCCTGGGAATAGCAGGAGGGGCTGAAAGGAAGGAATAGGCTTCCCTGTTACATTTCCCACCTCATGAGATACCAATGGCTGTCTGTGGGCCCACACAAACTTATGTACATTGTGCGAACCCTGTTGTGCCAATGGAATTAACACAAACCAAGTAATCCACGCTGATTGATGTCACTTGTGCCTTCTGATTCCCTGATATTTGTGTGCAATAACACATATTGCACCCCCTATTTTAAAAGATAAATATATTAGAAGCCATGATGGTAAGGAAAATACATGGGGATCAGTCATTGATATTTGGCCTTCTACACAATTAGGACCCTAGCAATTGCTGGGTCTACTTTCTTGTTTAAGGGGTTGTTCACATTTAAGCTTTCAGTATGATGCAAAGAGTGATATTTTGAGACATTTTGCAATCGGTTTTAATGTTTTATTATAAATATTTAATAGGATCGGTGCGCTAGTAATTGGTATGTAAATCCCCAGATACCTAGATGTAAAAGATATTGTATAGTGAAGTACGTTCCCTTCAGGAATAGATACAAAATTACCGGATCTACTCTATTTTGTATCTATTCCTGAAGGGAACGTACTTCACTATAAAATATCTTTTACATCTAGGTATCTGGGGATTTACATACCAATTACTAGCGCACCGATCCTATTAAATATTTGTACCTACCTGGTGGACGAGTGGATCCACAACAACCAGGTGCTGCTGATTATTCAATCCTGAAGGACCTTTGCGCAGAGCACACATCAAGACTGCTACCTTTAATGTTTTATTTATTTTTTGTTATTTAGCTTTTTATTCAGCATCTCTCCAGTTTGCAATTTCAGCTATCTGGTTTCTAGGGTCCATATTACCCAACCAACCATGTATTGATTTGAATGAGATGCTGGAACGTAAATGGGAGAGGGCCTTAACAGAAAGATGAGTAATAAAAAGTAGCAATAACTATAAATTTGTAACCATACAGGGCATTTGTTTTTAGATGGGGTCAGTGAAAGCTGGAAAGAGTCAGAAGTAGGCAAATACTTAAAAAAACTATCAAAACTAAATAAAGATCAATTGAAAAGATGCTCAGGCATCTATAACATACTAAAAGTTAACTAAAAGGTGAACAACCTCTTTAAGGCCCTCTGCTAATGGTTACACCTTAAAAACAATTAAAGGAACAGTAACACCAAAAAAAGTGTTTTAAAGTAATGAAAATATCATGTAGTGTTAAGGTGGCCATAGATGCAAAGATCCGCTCGTTTGGCGATGTTGCCAAACAAGCGGATCTTTCCCCGATATGCCATTAACAGGCATGGCTATATCGGGGGTAATTTGATTGTTCGGCCGTATGGCCGAACGATCAGATTACGATGTGCCATGAGCTCCGGCGGGATCGGTCGGGTCAAAATCAAACCTGACCGATCTCCGCCGGGCGAAAGATGTCGGCACACACCACACACGATCCGAAAATCGTACGAATCCTCGATTCGTACGATCGGATGTGTGTGTCTATGGCCACCTTTACCCTGCACTGGTAACACTGATCTGTTTGCTTCAGAAACACTACTATTGTTTATATAAACAAGCTGCTGGGGAGCAATAGCGGAAATTGAAAAACTGCTATATGGTACAGGTTAACTAATGGATAAAAGATAACAACATTAGACAGACAGAGCTTATCTGCTATCTGCTGTGTAACCTGAGCCTTTTCTCCTTTGAATGGCTGCCCCCATTGCTACACAGCAGCTTATTTATATAAACAATAGTAGTGTTTCTTAAGCAAACACAGCAGTTTTACCAGTGCAGGGCAACACTGCATTATGTTTTCATTACTTTAAAACACTTTTATTTTTTGACGTTACTGTTCCTTTAAGCATTCTGCCAAATGCATCAGATGTTGTGCATGTATAATACTGGACATATATTGAAAGATCCACTCTTCTGGCGATGTTGCAAAATGAGCAGATTTTTCCTGGGTATGGCCGCCTTGAGGTAGGTTGTCAGGTTGATCTAATCTTTGGGTCCTCAGGCCATATGATTGGATCACACCAACGGCAAATGCAGGGTGACAACCCAATCAGCAGTTTTTATCGACCCAAGTATGGCCTCCTTAATTATGGCTTCTTATAGGGTATGTGTTGGTTGCCCTTCTATGTGGCAAATGTCAAATATCACTTTCTTATCTACTTGGGCTTTAAAGTAGTTGTTAGTGAGATGTATAAGGTCAGTGACACATGTGGGGATCATTCATAAACACTGGGCACATTTGCACCTGGGCAGTAACCCATGGCAACCAGTCAGGGGATTGCTTTCAGTGGTTAACCTGCAGTTATAGGAACAGTAACCTTAAAAAATGTGTTTAAAGTAATACAAATATAAAGCACTAGTAAAACTGCTGTATTTGCTTCAGAAACACTACTATTGTTTATATAAATAAGCTGCTGTGTAGCAATGGGGGCAGCCATTCAAAGGAGAAAAGGCTCAGGTTACACAGCAGATAAGCTCTGTAGAACACAATGGTGTTATCTGTTATCCACTATTTAACCTGTGCCATATAGTCTTTTTTTTTTTTTTTTTTTTTTTTAAATTTCCACCATTGCTACACAGCAGCTTGTTTATATAAATTATAGTAGTGTTTCTGACACAAACAGATCAGTTTTACCAGTGCAGAGCAACAGTACATGATATTTTCAGTGTCGGACTGGCCCGGCGGGACACCGGGAAAATACCCCGTGGGCCCCGACCCTAGTGGGCCCCCGCCGGGCCAGACCCCCTCTCCCAAACAGTTTTTTGCGCCGTTTGCGCATGCGCGCCTAGTGATCTTTGCGCATGCACGATGCGCCGCCTGGGCAAGTATGCCGAGCGGCGCTTCGCATAACAGTAGGTAGCGGGGGCCCTGCACAGCAGTCCCGGTGGGCCCCGGGCCGCCCAGTCCGCCCCTGCATATTTTCATTACTTTAAAACACTTTCAATTGTTGGTGATACTAATCATTTATTGGTTGCTGTCCAGATGTAAATCTGCCCAGTTTTTATAAATGAACCCATCTGTTCCCTTTTACCCCCTCTTGGCCTTTCCTCCACTGACATATCTACCCAAGCTTAGAAAGCACTGTGTGTGCCACTGCTTTAAGGCTGATGTTGATACACAATTTGTTTTGACTTCTGTAGTACACAGGGGAGGTCAAAAGGCCCACCCCCTCTGATGTCACTTCCTATACATTTGCACCCCCTGCCATTAGCTGAACCTTACGTTAAATCAATAGAAACCAAAACATTTAAAATGACTGTCTTTGGTCATTTGCCAAACAGGGAAGCAGTGCTGACAGTTTGGTATAAGAAATGCTCTTGCAAAGAATTAAATGTCTATGTTTTAATGGTTTCACTTTTCATTTACAGGCGAAAAGGGGGAAATTTGTGTCTTCCTGGCTTCTTCCCTTTTGCACAGTATAGCTTGCCAGGTACACCTTAAGTATTAGGTAAGAACAGCCAAATGATAGAAAATGTATATGATTTATTTTGATTAAAAATCATTAAGCTGAAATTTTTATTCCCTTTATTAATACGTGGGTAATAAGAAGACATTTACAGCAATGAGGTAATGAGTTTGATGCAGACAAGTCTGCAAGGCATTGGTATGTTCTTCTGGTATCTACTAAGGTTTCCTCTGGATACTTCCACACAGCAAAAATATATGGGCAGTTTAAAGGAAAACTATACCCCCCAAACTATTGCATAAAGCAGTTCTTATGTAAAACCTTGCTTCATGTAAATTAAACCATTTCACAATTACTTTTTTAGTACTATGTGACATTGGGTATTCTAAATAGAAAATTGCCATTTAAAAAAAAAAAAAAAAAAAAAAAAAAAAAATAGGATCCTAAGATTCGCGGTGCACACAATCAAATCAAATAAGCAATACATGTTCGGTAACATGAGCCAATGTCTTTGGATTATGACAAATTGGAAGTTTTCTCATCTAGTATATTGCAGCTGGTGGAGATGTACCTAAATCTACCTTGCCACATCCAGTTCTCTTCAATGGAAACCACCTGGCAGTGGTACTTTTCAGCCCAAGCAGAGCATTGGTGTTAGAACCCCTGCTTATAGGAGAGGGAAGCTATGGAGGCAGTTTATTGCCAATAGATTAGCTGCAATAGTGCAAGCTAGAATGCTATATTTATTCTGTAGAATGTTTTACTATATCGGAGTAAAAATACTCTAGAAGCTCTCTGTTTGTTTAGGATAGCAGCTGCAGTATTAGCTTGGTGTGACATTACTTCCTGCCTGAGTCTCTCCCTTCTCACTTGTAGCTCTATGCTCAGATTACAGCAGAGATGGGCATGGGGGGGGGGAAGAGGAGCAAACTGAGCATGCTCACGCCCGGGGCAAGGAGATTTAAGATGAAAACAGGAAGTCTGATACAGAAGCCCATGTGTACACAATAGAAGGAAAGAAATGCAGTGTTTCTTTTGACAGAGGACTCGGAACAGCACTACTTTGAGGGATTACAGGTATATTTAGGTGGACCTTTCTGATAAGGCTTACTTGGTTTTAACCTTTCCTTCTCCTTTATTACAGTTTACATTCAAGTGTATAATGTGTCATCTAGAATTATAAGCATTGTGAAATCATATTTATTGAACAAGCCATGAAAACTGCCTTTCATAATTGTACTTTTTTTCTCTTCTAGAGGGACCTTCTGACTGACAAGTGAACGAATCCACAAGGGCTGACTGAGGGGTAAGTTTACAGACCTAGTCGCAACCTATAACATTCTAAATGGGTACAAAAATTGGCATACGTGTGGCTGGGAACGTTTGGGCTGGATATACCTTGACACATGAAGCTGTTTTTTAATGACTTACCATGTGCTTCCTTAACATGGTGAAATATTCAAAAAATGATATTTAAAAGGGAGATGTTGCCTTTTTTCCTTTTTAATCCTTTAAAGGGGGTGTTCCTTACAAACACTTTTTTCAGTTTAGTTGTTTCCAGATTGTTCACCAGAAATAGACTTTTTTCAGTGCTTTCTATTTTTTTTTTTTTTTAAAAATGTGTGTTTTACTGTTTTTCCAGAATCTAAATCTAAAGTGTAATGTTCCTGGTAGTGATGTGCGGGTCGACCTGCACCCGCCCTCCCACCACCCAAGCCCGACTTTTGGGTTCCTTTTATAGACCCGCCCCGCGGATGACATCACAAAAGGGGCGTGGAGAGAGGTGCATGTCTATAAAAGCTGAAGTAGGAAGCCAGCATTTGGAAGGTCGCAAAGCGTGTGAGGTTTACCCCGAACCTGCCACCTGCCCGACCCGCAGCTATCGGGCCGGCCCGCACATCACTAGTTCTTGGTGATTCAGTCTGCCAGCTCAGTAATCCCAGTGTAGATTCTGAACTGTTACAATTTACTACATTAGTTGATACATTTCTCAGCAGCATCTGTGAAGTATTAGCAACTATTGTATCAATTCCATCAGCTGCCATTAATAACCTGAGGGATTCAGCTCAGCAATTCCAAAGATAAGAAATGTATCAACTCGTGTATCACTGTAGAACAGTTTACATAGTCCATGACCCCCTCCCCCCCGACCTGGTTTAGAAGGTGAAATATTATATTCTACACTTCAATATTAGAAAAAAGGTCACAACTAGAAAATAGAAAGAAATTGAAAAAAGTCTATTTTTGGTGAACTATCTGAAACCAACTGAACTCAAAAAAGTGTTGGAAGGTGAACAAACCTCTTTTAACTGTCGGCAATGAAGATTCTATGATTCAGCATTCAATTTCAGTCAATAAAAAAATCTGTGTTGAAGAAGCTACAGGATGAAAGGATTAAATCCTGAAATATGAGATCAACACACAACAGGCAATGGGTCAGTTATGAATTTTTTTTTGCCTGGGACCACATTGTATATCACCCTCTCCCACTATTTATAGGACTGTTTATGTCTCTATACTAGTGACATTGAGTTTCTCTGTAGCGCCGCACACATGTATACCTTCAAATAGGCAAGAAAGCTATATCTTCTGCAAGCGATAAAATAATCTATGCTATTATACTTTCCTGTTAAAGGTGAAGTAAAAGGAAGGTGAACTCTGCCCTGATTTTCAGCAGGTTAATGTCTGTCCATCTCTATTAGTTATTCAAGGCATTGTACTCCTCAGTGTAAGAATGTGGGACACAGAAAGGCAAGTGTTTTTTCCATTCAGCCTGCTTAAAACTGCTTTTGTAATATTTGCCTCCTTATTTCTACGAATTAATTTGCCTGTGTACGTGTCACTGTCAGGAAAGAAAAAGACAAAACGGTCATACTAGAGGAAAGTGAGGCCTATAATAAGTGTGTAGCCTATTATTAGGAGAGACCTTAGGGAGAGGAAGGAAGGGAAGTGTCAGAGTAATGTAATGTTGATCTACTGTTGTGTTAGGGTGGGGAAGGGGGGGGGAGAGTTCAAGTGTGTGTGTGTGTGTATATATATATATATACATACATACATACATACATACATACATACATACATACATACATACATACATACATACATACATACATACATACATACATACATACATACATACATACATACATACATACATACATACACATTTCACCTCCTGAAGACGGCTTAAGTTGGGAGCCGAAACGTTGAAAATAAAATAATTTTTGCTTTTCCATACCTTATGGAAGTCCTGGAAGTGCGGTTTATTCACCATTTTGATTATATATATATATATATATATATATATATATATATATATATATATATATATATATATATATATATATATATATATATATATATATATATATATATATATATATATATATATATATATATATATATATATATATATATATATACATATGCACATATGAATATATTGCTTTTTCACTGAAACCCTGGTGTTGCTGGTCATTTCTGCACTACATATTTTTTTACCGAGCACCCAGGTATAGAACCAACAAGCGGTGTGCCACCCCATTGTATGTATGTATGTGTATATATATATATATATATATATATATATATATATTCGTGTACTGTAGCTCTCCAGTTTTGTATTTAAACTGTTAGCTGGTTGCTAGGTTTACAGTCCAGCAACCAGTCAGCCCATAATCGTGTGCGTTCGCCAGACAAAAATCAGGTTTCAGTGTATTTCTAAATATGTTTATTTTGCAGTCATCTTTTTTTTTGGAATATCTCTGTATGAAATGGCATGCAATGAATTATAACGGCCACTTGAGACCAGTAGATCTTGAGCCAGTGTACAGTAGATCCTAGCAGTTAAGCGGTGTCCATAGAAAGTAATATAGAAGTGAAAAAAACAAGGTATATTATATTGACATCAGTATGAAAAGAAACCTTTCTGTGTTATGTTTAGGGGTGGCACTATTGCCTCTTATTCCAGAACATCAATCCCAAGGTAAGCTGATCTGTAACTGATAAAATTCTTGCTTAGGTGGAACAGTTACAGCAATATTTTTCTGACACACAGAAAGAGCAGACTAATAAATAGTGTATATAATTTATAAAATATGTATTTTTTTTCCTGTATATGTCTAAGCTTGGCGCCTGGAATGAGGAGAGCCTAAGGCTTCTTTCACTGACATTGCACACAAAGGACTTCATAAGTGGCCTTACAATCCATTCCTGTGCCGTTGGCTTTGCTTGGCGCCTGGGGTGGGGAGATCATGTCTCCTTTCTCTGGCAGCACTCATGAAGCTAATAACATGGGTAGTCCCAATAGATTGTCTGCATGAGCCATTTAGTGAATACTAATAATAAAAATTGGATTCAGGGGGAGAATAGAATTTGAGCTACTGTCTAGGCATCTGGGATAATAGAGGGATGCAACATTGTTTATTTAAGGACAGTTATATAGAAAAGGGTGCTGTTCTAAATGAAAACCAGATTGACTCATACTTATCAAGCTGCCTTATAGTGCAAGAAGTAAAAAAGATCAATTTGCATTGATAAAAACACCATACAGAAAAAGTTTGTACCATGTTTAGTGCTTAGTATGTCTTGTTGCACCTGGCCAACTATGCCGTAGCAGCATTAATGAGCCACAAAGCACAGCAGTATAGGTGTAAAAAGGCTTTATATTGAACCCCTGTTTTGATTGGAGACATTAGGCATAACTAAAACTTGTCCTGATCATGTAGACAAAATTGAATAATCTATAGTGCTGGTTTCACTTTGGGCTACAAGAAAATATCTTTAAAATGAATGGGCGTATCCTAATGGTCCCTGCCAGAAGCACAGTAGGAGGAGGATAGCCAATCACAGGCCTGCATTGACACAAGTAAAGACAGGCTTCGGTTCCCTATCAGGCCAGCCTTGCTGCTAATTGGATCCTACAATACATAGTGCAGTGTGCTGCTGGCTTTCATGCACAGTAGTGATGCGCGGGCCGGCCTGATGCCCGTGGGACCTGCGAGTTGTGCAGTTTTGGGCCAACTTCAACACCTCATTTGTGGCAGGTTCAGGTTGAGCTCTTTTGTCTTCTTGCACTGGCGGCTTCCTGCTTTCAGCTTCTGATTATATAGGTGCACGCTCGACCCCGGGCCTTTTGCGATGGGCGACGCAGGTCTATAAATAGAGGCGAGGAGACGGGTGCATACGGGAAAGGAGGGGTTCCTGGGAAAGGAGGCAGCAGGAATTGGAACAGATGGGTGGGACTAGTAGGATTTTTACAGAAATGTTCAAAAATGTAACCAGAAAAACAACTTTTTAAAGGAGAAGGAAAGTCTTTTACCACTTGGGGTTGCCAAATGTTAGGCATCCGAAGTGAATGTATTTACTTACCTGAAACCCCGGGCCGGTGCTGCTATCAGCAGAAAACTGCATCAGCCCGGGGTTATTCCAGCGAGCAACATGGAGCGATCCTCTTCCGGCTTCTTCTTTCTTCAATTTTCCTGGGGCAGACGCATGCACAGTAGAATGAAAAAGCCGACTTTTTAGTTAAAGTCCGGCTTTTCGATCTACTGCACATGCGCAGCCTCAAGAAGAAGACGGAAGAGGAGCGCTCCTTGGTGCTCTCTGGAATAACTCCAGTTTTCTGCTGATAGAAGCACCAGCCCGAGGTTTCAGGTTAGTAAATACATTCACTTGGACTAACATTTGGCACCCCCAAGTGGTAAACGACTTTCCTTCTCCATTAAAGCACATTCCTTCAATATTTAAAAGCGTATAGTGCACTGGCGCATTCTTGTTTACATATTATGTCTTCTTTAAGTCTAGGGTTCCATAAGCGCTTTGTATCCATAACCTTTACATGGGATATTCTTTGGTTGAATCTCTTGTAGTTTGGCCTGAACATTCAAAAGGCCTAAAGGTGGCCATACCGTATATAGTTTTTCGTACAGTATACGTCTATTGGGCCCATGAGCCAGTCATTTCTGTACCAGCCCAAGACAACCACATCCCTTTAGCAGTAAAGATCTGTGTCTCCAAAGATGCCCCAGTAGCTCCCCATCTTCTTTTCTGCTGATTCACTGCACATGCTCTGTGCTGCTGTCATTTACTGAACTTAGTGACCAACTCAAAATATATAGTACACATAGAATATAAATGTCACAATTAGTAATTAATACATATAATTACTACATGGTAGCACAGAAACCAGTGCAATTAGCATCAGAATTTAATAATCAGCCCTGTAGCATCAGATTATATTACAGACCCTCATTTTCTGCTTGATCATTTGTGACGACCCCTAAGCTTAGCTTCTCAACAACTGCTCAGAGCCCACTGAACATGTGAGTGTCACAGTCCCTTTCCAAGATGGTGACCCCCTGTGACAAGTTTAAAGTCCTCCATCATTGCTGCTATTGACAAGCTGAAACATTAGGCTGGTGCAGTAAGTTCAGTATATAAAATATGGCATTTTTAGTTCTCCCCTTTAACTTAGGAGAAGGAGTGTGGCCTATTTTCATTTTTGGCCACTGACAATAATGCATACATTATAATCATTTTAGCGTATTTCCACTTGACCAATATGTGAATCTTTATCTGGACTGCCCTTGGAAGTGATTATTTCATGTGTCCATCATCACTTATCTCGCAGCTACGCTAATGGTAGCATTGGACCAAAAATATAATTTTATAAGGGTTTCAATCCTCTGCTATCCCCGCTAATGTCTTTTCCCTTGGCCAGTCAGTCTATCAGTAGACACAATGAAGACATTGAAACATCAGATGTTTTTGTGACACTGCTAATGGAAGCATTTCCCTGTGAATCAATACTCTCTCCACAGGGCAGGCCATTTAATGACCATGCGGCTGTTATTTTTAGCTTAAGTAGCCCTTTCTTCTCTGCCTGCTCTAAATGAAAACACTTCGATCAGTTTAGAAGAGATCGAAGCAGAGATGGGGCTGCTGTTAGTCCTGGAGTTTAATGATACACGATACCCCCTCTGTGCCAACTCCTACTGACCTTGAGCAAAGTGGTCTGTCTCTCTGGGCCACTAAAGGTGGAGCCGTGAGGGCTAGAACCGTTACATGGAAAAATGTTTTAGAGAAGTAAAAAAAAAACATTGCTCAGAACAACTGAGTGGTGGGGGGATGATAAAGATTCATTGTATACTCATTATACAGTGCGGGTACCTGTTCTCCAGAATGCTTGGGACCTGAGGTTTCCCAGATAAGGGATATTTCCAAATTATTTCTACTTAAAATGATCTTGCTCGTTAAATGAACCCGATGGGATTGCTTTCGTCTAATAATAATAATTCTATCTGAGATGGATCACACACAAGGCACTGTTTAATTATTATAGAGAAAAAGGAAATCATTTAAAAATGTTATTTGATTATTATTATTTGAATATGGATGATGGCCTTTCTTTTAATTCGGAGCTTTCTGGATAACTGATTTCCAGATAATGGTTCCCATAGCTGTAGTAGGTGTATGGGTTAAAAGGAGGTTCTATGGAAGGGTTCTTTCTTCAGAAGGCAGTTGAATTTGTGCTATTAACATTATGAAGTAATGGAGCTTTGTGTCTCTGAATTGTCTCTAATTATTACTGAGAAAAAGGAAATCATATAAAAATGTTGAACTATTTGATTATTATTATTTGAATATGGAAGATGGCCTTTCTTTTAATTCGGAACTTTCTGGATAACTGATTTCCAGATAATGGTTCCCATACCTGTAATAGGTTTATGGTTTAAAAGGAGGTTCTACGGAAGGGTTCTTTCTTTAGAAGGCAGTTGAATTTGTGCTATTCGCGAGGGAAAGGAACAGGTTGGGAAAATGTTTTTTTGCTTCCTTGTTCTGACAAAAAGTCACGTGATTTCCCTTCCCACACCTAATTAATATAAGCAAATTAGGATTCGGTTCGGCCATGCACAAGGATTCGGTTGAATCAGATTCCTGCTGAAAAAGGCCGAATCCTGAACCGAAGCCTGGATTTGGTGCATTCCTAGTTTTTTGATTATTATTATTTGAATATGGGAGATGGCCTTTCTTTTAATTCTGAGCTTTTTGGATAACAGATTTCCAGATAATGGTTCCCATACCTGTAGTAGGCTTATGGGTTAAAAGAATGTTCTATGGAAGGGTTCTTTCTTCAGGAGCCAGTTGAATTTGTGCTATTCGCATTATGAAGTAATGGTGCTTTGTGTCTCTAAATTGTCTTTGAATAGAACCTTAGTAGAACTACTAACTGTTCATTGGCCAAGAGCAAATATAGACACGAATAAGCCAGTTGGGGTTCAGATTTGGTTTGTCAGAATTTTTATGGAGGATTCTCTATATCTCTGCCTAATCTAAAATCTGCTATGTTCGTTATCCATACGTTTCAAAAGACTCCAAAGAATAGTTTGTTTATAGATGCAAATAACCTACTGGTATATTTATAAGAGAGAGAGAGCGGTTTAGAAGGTATAAGCAGAGGAGGCATGAGCAGCATTAATAGGCTCTATACATGCTACCATCTTGGTTAATTATGCTTCAGGTGTGAGATCCTGTATCTGGGAACCCATTATTTAAAAAGCTCCAAATTAATGAAAAACAATCTCCCATGTAGTCAATTTTAAGCAATAATTCTAATTCCTATAGATCTAGAAGATATAGATAGATATAGAATTTTTTATCTCTGTAAAATACCATAGTAGCTGCCACTTGATCATAACTAAGCTTCACCAATCCATATTGGTCAATCCTGTTGACTTTATATAATGTTTTCATAATTTTTAACGGACTTAAAGGAGAAGGAATAGCATTTTACAATTGGGGGTGCCAAACGGTAGGCACCCCAAGAGACTATTTTTACTTACCTCCTATCGGCAGAAAACCACACAGGCCCAGGTTTTTTCTAGCGAGCACCACAGAGAGAGCCTTTTCCTGCTTCATCGGTTTTCAAATTTCCCGGGGCAGATGCATGGGCATTAAATTCCGGTTTTCCACTCTGAAGACCTGAAGAAGCGGGAAGAGGATCTCCCCATGGTGGTCGCTAGAAGCACCCCGAGCCTGTGCGGTTTTCTGCTAATAGAAGCGTCTGGGTGTCAGGTAAATAAAAGTAGTCACTTGGGGGTGCCTAACTTTTGGCACCCCCAAGTGTAAAATGCTATTCCTTCTCTTTAAGATCTGAAGATCCAAATTATGGAAAGATCCCTTATTCAGAAAACAGATCTTATACGTGAACGGGGTTGGCTGTATATATTGTTTTGTATAGGAACATGTTTTTTGATTTGAACAGTAGTACAACTTCTAACTGCAGGTTAATTGACCCATAGCAAACATTTTAGGTTTATGAAGGATTCTCTATCTTTGGATTCATTACAGCGTTATAGTTTAAGAATAGTGAGATGCCATGCTAAATACAGCACATACACACTAGCAGATATAAAATATTCAATGGTGTTCACACTCCTAGGTGTATCTGGTATGCTGATAACTGGTTGGTTCTATTTTCCTAGTGTCCAGTGGATGTTCAAGCCCAGCCCATGATTAATTTTCAAGTAATATTTACTATCCATATTCGGTTACTTTATATTCTGCTTAGCAAGAGTAGCAGTTGGAGGAAATATAGAATTCTGTCTCTCCCCATAGGAAATGTAAAATGGTAGCTGCTACTTGTAGCTGGCTGTTTGTGTGGACTTTGTGTGGACTGTTAGGAACTATGGCCATCTGCCAGGGTTTGAAGTAGCCCTGGGCTGACATTAAGCAGAACAGTATGAAGCTGGTTAGTTCTCCCTGTCTGTTTTATATATAAAATAAGCAGAATAGTTCAGCAGCAGGAGAACTTCTGGTCCAGCTTCCTCCTTTGAGAGTGTTTATAAGGAAATGGCCTTTGGAAGGGGTCAGGCATGAGTCTTTGGAGATCATGTTAGAGGTGAGGGAACGGCAACTGTGCAGGAAGTTTTTAGTTAAAAATCTATGAAGCATGGAGGTATTTTGTTGGCTTTTTCACAGGCAATTTGTTATGTGCTCTCTGGTTTGGTTTCTTTTACAGGTTTTCATCAAGCCCCAGATATTCTGAATCCTGCCTCTTGCTCTAACTGCTACCATCTGTCTTTTTTTTTACACATAATTTACAGTTTTCTGTTTTAATTGTGAATAAATTTAAGAATGTTATTAAATGATGAAAGCGTTGCATTTCTGTCCATTTTGTTGCCACTTTCTTCTTCTTTTAAGCCTATGGATTGTAAGATGTTTATCTGAAGGCAGGGTTTTTTTTATTTTTTTATTTTTTTTTTATCAAATTGTACATGCAGCTTAAAGGGATACTGTCATTGAAAAACATGTATTTTTCAAAATGCATCAGTTATTAGTGCTGGTCCAGGATACTTCTGCTTTTAAAAATAGCAAACTGATTTTTTTTCTATTTAATTTTGAAATCTGACATGGGGCTAGACATATTGTCAGTTTCCCAGGTGCCCCCAGTCATCTGACTTGTGCTCTGATAAACTTCAGTCACTCTTTTTTTTCTGCTGCACTGCAAGTTGGAGTGATATCACCCCCTCCTTCCCCCCAAGAAGCCTATCAGCAGAACAATTGGAAGGTAATCCGAGAACCGCTCCCTGGTAGATATAAGAACAGCACTTAAAGCTGGCCATAGAATGCAAAGATCTCATCGTACGAATCAACGTGGAGTCCCGACATTTTTAGTCTGGCGGAGATCGGTTGTTTGGTCGATCGGACAGGTTAGAAAATTTCTGTCGGCTGCGGGTAATATCTCTGCGTGTATTGCCGGTTGTACGATTTTCAGTGGGAGACTGTCACTAGCTTCTATCGTACAATTGCTGTCAGGGGCAGAACATCGGCTGATCTGTTCTTTAACTACTTTATTTGGTCGGAATAGTAAGACTTTGATCTGAATGGTTAGTGGCAGGTCGGGAGATGGGAAAGTCCGATCGTACGTTGATTTGCACGATCGGATCTTTGTGTCTGTGGCCAGCTTAATAGTAAAGACCAATGTCCCACAGCGACTATTCAGTTACATTGAGTAGGAGAAACAACAGTTTGCCAGAAAGCAGTTTCATCCTAAAGTGCTGGCGCTTTCTGAAAGCACATGACGAGGCAAAATGCCCTGAGATGGCGCCGACACACCAATATTACAACTTAAAAAAATCTTGTTGGTTCAGGAATTAAATTTTACATGGTAGAGTGAATTGTTTGCAGTGTCAACAGTGTAATTTAGAAATAAAAACGACACCATAAAAATCATGACCGAATCCCTTTAACTTAAATTGCCTTCCAAACCATAAGGCATGGGTCCAATGAGCTGTTTGAAAAATGGGAATTCTGACACTCCGCTAGATCTTGCTGAAAATCACCTTTGTGTGACGGCCTGCAGGTTACCCCCACTATATATTTTTTCATGTCTGAGGATACTTGATTATTTAATTTTTTGTAACCACTCTGAACTTGTATTTGTAATGAAATATACAACTAACATAAAAGTGTATATGTCTGTCTCTTGCAGAGGGTCTTCAACAATGACGGAGTACAAGTTGGTAGTGGTCGGGGCTGGTGGTGTGGGGAAGAGCGCACTAACGATTCAGCTTATACAGAACCACTTTGTGGACGAGTATGATCCTACCATAGAGGTGAGAGACTTTGCAGGATACTGAAATCTAAACATGTTCAATATTATGGCAATGAAAATAGTCAGAACAAGCACAAAATACTATTATTATTATTATTATTATTATTATTATTATTATTATTATTAAGACGTATTCTGTAGGTTTTAATGTGAATAATTAACATGTATTTATAAAGCGCATATTCTACAGCGCTGTACAACTTAGCATATGGTATACAAACAAAAGTGCAACCTATACAAGAGGTAGGCTAATCATACAAGTACCGGTATGCAATCCCTTATCCAGAAACCCGTTATCCAGAAAGTTCCAAATTAAGGAAAGGCCCACTCCCATAGACTCCATTATAATGAAATAATCCACATTTTTAAAAAATATTTCCTTTTTCTCTGTAATAATAAAACATTAGCTTGTACATGTTCCAAACTAAGATATAATTAATCCTTATTGGAAGCAAAACCAGCCTATTGGGTTATCCTGTCTATACCTGTATCGACAAATGAAGAGATACAATTGCCAAATAAGATTGTCTTTGCATGATTTGCCTACCTTTTCCATGTTAGAATTTCAGTTGTGGGCTTCCCAATCTAATTGTTGGCTGGGGGCACAAACAATCATTTGGCCTACTAGTAGTATCAAAATAAAACAATAAATAAATACATTTAGTGGATTTTCCAGGGTGTTCCTAAAGAAAATGTGTAGTTTCCAAGTGGTTGTAAACTCAGATATAACATTTTGCATATTGAAAGCAAACTTTGTTGTATTTTGATGCAGGGAGTGATATTCTGAGACTATTTGCAATTGGTTTTCATTTTTTATTATTTGTGGTTTTTGAGATATTTAGCTCTCTCATTTAGCAGCTCTCCAGTCTGCTATTTCAGCAATCTGGGTACTAGGGTCCAAATTACCCTAGCAATCATGCATTTATTTGAATAAGAGACTTGAATATGAATAGGAGAGGCCTGAATAGAAAGATGATTAATAAAAAGTAGCAACAACAATAAATGTGCAGCCTTACAGAGCATTTGTATTAGATGGAATCAGTGACCCCCATTTGAAAGCTGGAAAGAGTCAAAAGAAAAAGGCAAATAATTCAAAAACAATACAAAATAAATAATGAAGAATTTAAAAGCTGCTTAGAACATACTAAAAGTTAGTTTGGAGGTGAACCACCCCTTTAATTACAAAATGTCATTGGTTTTAAAGTTATTGGTGAGCGTAATTGCCATTAAAAGCAGTATCTGTGTGGGTTGGGATAATTATTGCAGTATTGCATCAAGGGTACTTGCAGTCGAATCCAACAGTGCAGCAAATGGCAATGCTCAGAGAGAGAAAATGCTTTCAATAGCTATTTCTTTACAAATGACTGCATGTAAACAAATTTAACATGTTTATTTTATTATATACAATTTAATGCTCAAGCTCGATAACCAAAGGATGTAGTGTAGTCCAACAACAGAACTGGTTAGGTCTGATAAAGTATTTTTATTTTCTTGTTCTAGAATAGTGATCCCCAACCAGTAGCTCGTGAGCAACATGTTGCTCTCCAACCCCTTGGATGTTGCTCTCCGGGTCCTCAAAGCAGCTGCTTATTTTTGAATTCCAAGCTTGAAAGCAAGTTTTAATTGCATAAAAACTAAGTATAGTGCCAAGTAGACTGCCAGTTGACATGGTGCTACCATCACAGCCCTTATTTGGCACCCCAAGGGACTTTTTCATGCTTGTGTTACTCCCCAACTCTTTTTACATTTGAATGTGACTCATAAAAAGGTTGGGGACCTCTGTTCTAGAATATGAACACTGTTAAAGGAACTGTAACACTAAAATCTTTTTAGTAAAAAATATATTCTACCCTGCACTAAGAAAAGCTCTATCCTGCACATAGTTTACTATTTGCGATGCTTTATTAAAAATACCATGATATATGAACATCTCCTCCTAGCCTGGACTCGGCTCAACTGTAAGTCAATTGTTACAGCTGTACTAAGGATTTTTCAGCTGCCTTGTTTTGTGCATTAGATTGATTTATCTCTGTAGCATGCAGGTCAGCTCAGTCTTCCCTGCTCTTACAAAAATAAATTACAAGGATAAACACTGCCCACACACACACCCTCTCCCAGTACCTAAAGTAAATGAAGATGGAGATATATTACAAGGCAGCTAAAAAAATCCTCTGTACATCAACCAGTAAACTTCCGGTTTTGGCAGAAGTCTGGCAAGGAAGAGATGTTGAGTTCCGCCCCATGAATGTGAGTGAATGTTGCCCCATCGTCTTATTTTATCGCCTTATTTCAGTAGAGCGGAATTATCAGTAATCCAAATCCCTAGCATTCTATAGCGAAATAGAGTCTGCTTGGTTACTTCTTTAAGGGTTTTGTTTGCCTTCTTCTACATAGACTAGAAGATCACTTATATTATTAATGTAGAAGAAACCTTAAAAAAGTAACCTAACACGCTGAGAAACCGCACTAACATAATATATTGTAGTTTCCTTCAGGTTCCTAAACAAATAACCGTGAATCTGACACTTAATGCTTTTTATTAAAGGCAACTGTTAAAGGCATTATCTCTATGTGCTCTTAAGTACATGACATCTCCCTAGCTAATACAGTGTTCCTGCAAACTAAAACTACAATCCCCTATGGAGAATTCAGACTTCCTTATAAGACCATGTTTTATGTTGCAGTTTTGCTCTTTGATTTTGTCACTTTTATTGTTCTGGTTAACGGTTCACTCATCATCGCCTGTAACTGCCGTGTATTTGTTATATATGGAACAGATGATCCTTTTTTTCTTTTCCAAAACATTGTTGCTAATCAACTCAAAACTTGTTCTTTATGGTTGCTAGGAAGGACATAAGCGCATAAGAGCCTGAAACCTGTCAGGTTCTGATCCTATTGCCTGTTTTAAAGTGGTACCAACAGAGACCAGTATTTTACTTTATCTTGAAGTATGTGCTGCTGTCCAATTTTGAGAAACCTGTTAGGTAGGATTCCCTTAATGTTTGCCTTTTTATTTGTCTTTAGGATTCCTACAGAAAACAGGTGGTTATTGATGGAGAGACATGCCTCTTGGACATATTGGACACAGCCGGGCAGGAGGAGTACAGTGCCATGAGGGATCAGTACATGAGGACAGGAGAAGGCTTTCTCTGTGTCTTTGCTATTAACAACACCAAATCATTTGAGGATATTCACCAGTATAGGTGTGTAGCTATAAAGGCCCAGGACAACTTTTTTGTGTGTCTTTGGGGTTTCTCCACCCCAAAATGTTTTTGTTTTTTTTGTTTTTTTTTATTTATATTTTTTTTTTGTTTTCTCTGAACTTCTGGTTGTGACTTCCAAAACCAGTTGATTAACAGTCCTGGTGGAAAACTTAAAGGGATACTGTCATGGGAATTTTTTTTTTTCAAAATGAATCAGTTAATAGTGCTGCTCCAGCAGAATTCTGCACTGAAATCCATTTCTCAAAAGAGCAAACAGATTTTTTTATATTCAATTTTGAAATCTGACATGGGGCTAGACATATTATCAATTTCCCAGCTGCCCCAAGTCATGTGACTTGTGCTCTGATAAACTTCAATCACTCTTTACTGCTGTACTGCAAGTTGGAGTGATATCACCCCCTCCCTTTTTCCCCCAGCAGCCAAACAAAAGAACAATGGGAAGGTAACCAGATAACAGCTCCCTAACACAAGATAACAGCTGCCTGGTAGATCTAAGAACAACACTCAATAGTAAAAACCCATGTCCCACTGAGACACATTCAGTTACATTGAGAAGGAAAAACAGCAGCCTACCAAAAAGCATTTCTCTCCTAAAGTGAAGGCACAAGTCACATGACCAGGGGCAGCTGGGAAATTGACAAAATGTCTAGCCCCATGTGAGATTTCAAAATTGAATATAAAAAAATCTGTTTGCTCTTTTGAGAAATGGATTTCAGTGCAGAATTCTGCTGGATCAGCACTGTTAACTGATTCATTTTGAAAAAATAATTTTTTCCCATGACAGTATCCCTTTAATTCTAGTGATCACTTCTAGTGATGTCATTTCAACCAAACCAGAGGTTGAGAAGGGACCTTTCTATCCACCCCTAACACGTTTACGGTTTGGCACAATACTATCCCACCGACATTTGGCAGAGGACAAATAAAAGTATTGGGGCTCATTTATAAACACTGGGCACATTTGCAGCTGTAATCAGACAGTGATCAGATATTTTTCAACAAGCTGCATGTTAAACACTGAATGCAATAATCTGGTTGCCAGGGGTTTCTGCCCAGGTGCACATTTGCCCAGTGTTTATAAATGACCCGAAATATCATGTGCTCCAGCTGGTGCATAGCAACCTGCACCGTCTGCCAAACGAGTTTCAAAGTACTCCCCTCATCATTTAGGCAGGATGCAGTCGCATAACTTTTTAACCATTTATATGATGTGTTATGTCTGTTTAATTTTGTGTAGGGAACAGATTAAAAGGGTAAAGGACTCGGATGATGTCCCAATGGTGCTGGTGGGTAATAAATGTGACCTTCCTGCCCGGACAGTGGAGACTCGTCAAGCTCAAGACTTGGCCAGGAGTTATGGAATCCCCTACATAGAGACATCTGCCAAAACAAGACAGGTAACAGTTGCTGCAGTGCTAAAAGAGTATTCTTCAATATGGTGGCATAGAGAAAAACCATTTGGAACAGCACCACTTAATCTTCTAAAATAAAAATACCTTTTTTGCAAACTTCTGGGGCATTACAGCCATGTTTCAGGCCTCACATCGCCTTTTTTATCAAGCTAAATTGACAATCAATACACCACTATTTAAACTCTCACGTGCCGTCTAGTGGACAATTAGCAACAATCATGTGATACACTTTATTCTATAAGTTATGCAATGTAACCGTTTACAAAAGTGTCCATACGGAAGTGATTCCAACAGTGCAGGTTAACAGAATTCATATGTAGCAAATCTGCAAAAAATCCAGAATAAAAACAGTATATAAAATCTTTAAAAACCTGCAAATTTATCTAAAAATCGGTTTGAGGTCATATTCTTTGTTTAGACCTAATGGAGTTAATTTCTCCAATCTCCTGATCCAAAAGGCCTCTGTACAATAAAGCTACTTCAATAATCTGAAACGTAAGTTGATTGACATTATTGTCTGCCTCAACAAAATGACCTGCTACTGCTTGTTCATTCTTACCAGTTTTTATTGCTGACTTATGTACCCGAATGTGTTCTTGGACGGTTCTCGTTTGGTCCTAGAATAATGTGTATCACATGATTATTTGTTGCTAATTGTCCACTAGATGGCACGTGAGAGTTTAAATACTGGTGCATTGATTGTCAGTTCAGCTTGATAAAAGGCCATGTGAGGTCTGAAACGTCGCTGTAATGTCTCCGAAGTTTGCAATAAAGGCATTTTTATATTAGAAGATTAAGTGGTGCTGTTCCAATTGAATTCTTGCCATGTTTGCCAGTGGTAAGTGGCCACTGGGGAACCTGCACTTCGATACAGGAGAAAAAAAAAGTTTTCACGAGGTTGTGCTGACTATCTTGCTCACATAGAGAAAAACCATGGCATGAGGGTTTGCGGTATGGACATAAGTTAGTGCTTTGCAATAATGTAACTGTTAGTGTATCTGAAACCTAGCTGATGTCCCCTAAATATTGACTGTATTGTTTTGTGACTTTGCACCCACCTAGGACCAATAAGCATTTCTGGTTCATTTCTGTTGTTCCCTCTGCAGGGAGTAGAAGATGCCTTTTACACATTGGTGAGAGAGATCCGTCAGCACAAATTGCGGAAGTTGAATCCTCCCGATGAGAGTGAAAAAGGTTGTCTGAATTGCAAATGTGTAGTATCCTGACTAGGGTGAGTATAGGTAAACAAATGGAAACACATAGATGTTCTGCATAATGTGTTCTCCTTATAAGCACAGCATGCAGTGGCATTCATGATGGGCGGTTGGAGCGTGGCCTTAAAAAATTGCTGTTTAGTTCTGAGGGAGGAGACGCAAAGCTGTAGGCACATTAAATTCTTGACTGGGCTTGCCTGAGTGTTGCTATAGATGTATATCCCCATGTGAATCTGCTTGTTCTGGTTTTATTTAAGGTTTCCCTTTTAAAGTAGAAACTAACCTCTTATTAAAAAAACCCTACCCCACATAGACCTCCCACCTCCCCCCAGCCTAGCTGCTACCCAGGGCAAATTCCCCTAACTTTTTACTTACCCCTCGGTGCAGATTCAGGGATCGGAGTTCACGGCAGCCATCTTCTGGGTTTTCAGTAATATGAGAAAGAGACTGGCATGTCGGCGCATGCGCAGTTGGAGCAATTTCCCAGCTCGCAACAACTGCGCATGCGCCGTAATGTACGTAAATTGCTGAAGCACCGAAAGAAGACACGAAGACCCGGAAGATGGCTGCTGTGAACTCCAATTCCTGAATCTGCACCGAGGGGTAAGTAAAAAGTTAGGGGTATTTGCCTGGGGTAACATCTAGTCTGGAGGGAGGGGGGTCTATCGGGGTAGGGTTTTTTTTAATAAAGGGTTTGTTTCTCCTTTAAGGTTTTTGTATACCAAGAAGAACCACTAAATCTTGAGCTTCAGTATATATACTCAGGATATTATCCTCTCCATCCCTATAGGGGTCAAAACACCAAGCACATCACTTTATTCCCTAGACAGACTTGTTTAATAAAGTGGATGTAGACTGTTCAGTAACTTTGCTTCAATAGTTACTCAGTCTGATGCCTTGGTGTCCGATGAGGTTTCATAACATCCTAGGCCCCACGTCACATGCACTTTCCATATTATTAGTGAGCCTTCATATGTTCAATATGAAAAATCAAGCAGGCATGTAAAGGCAAAAAATTTTTTTTAATGAAAAAGAAACCTATCTCCAATATACTTTAATTAAATAATGTGTACCGTTTTTATAAGAAACCTGACTGTATGCAGTGAAATTCTCCCTTCATTTACTGCTGTGGATAGGAATTGTCAGATGGTCCCTAACTACTTAGCAGGGAAACAATCATACTTATGAACAGCAGTGGGAGACCCAGGCTTACTTCCCAGCCATGCAGAACTCAAGCAGCTTTGTTTATGATGATCCCTAAGCAGCCCAGACCACACTGAGCATGTGCACAGTCTTAAGTCTTGCAAAGATGTTTAACAGTTACAAGATGGTGACCCCCTGTAGCCAACTTTGAAAGCATAAATTATTTGTTTGATTACGCGGCAAGTTCATGTTTATATTTAGTATACAAAATGCAGCATTTCTAGCCATTCTATTTTAGACTTTACACGCCCTTTAATAGTTATAGGTTAATAGTTATCATACTATATGTCTATGAGGATTCTCATTTATTCAGGTCATGACTTACAGAATCTAGTAGAAATAAGTCAAAGGCTACTGGACATTTAGAGAAGCCACTCAGATGAGTGGTGAAACATTTTCAAGAAAAACTCAATGTCCAGTTGCCTTTGACTTAATTCTTCTAGATACTGCATATCATACTGTGTAAAAAGTGGCGTGAAACATTACGGGTGATGTTGCTCATAGCAGCCAATCAGATCTTTGCTTTTGTTTCTTAGCTTTTGAAATCTAATTACTGATTGGTTGCTCTGGGCAACATCACCGGTAATGCTTCACTCCACTTTTTACACAGCTTGATAAATAGGCCCCTAGGTGTAAAGTTTACAGCTGTAACAGTTAGAGGTTTTCAGATGTTTTGTTTGGACCCTTTGAGTTACAATAAGGGGAATGTTTATTAACATTGGAGACAAATCTCGCCTGTCATGTTGCCCATAGCAGCCAATCCGATCAATCTCAATTGCTGATGGACTGCTATGGACAACATGACCAGTGATGTTTTTCTCCAACATTAATAAATTGTGATAGCTCATTTTATCAGCTAATTAGAGATAGTTCCAGAGTACTGAGGGCATCAAGTGTTCACCAAGATCTCCCTCTTATTTAGCCTTCCTGGTGTGTCTTAGACAATAGGCATTCCTAAAATCTCATACCAGCTGGCCCTTGAGCTTTAATCCTCTATGGGAGTCTGTATTGAGAGTAGTACTTCAGCTGGACCACAAGGGGGGGCTGTGACCACACAGGAGGGCTAACTGACATAACTAGGCAAAAACGCCTTTCGCTTTACATATGCCTGATTTTACTATGAAAATTTGGTACAAAAAAATTAGTTTCTATAGATACAAGAAAATAAAATCACTAACTTTTTACCCCACCATAAAAGGGCACCACCCCAAGGTACTTTCCATCTTGTTTTATTTTGCTTGGATACCCTTAAAATCACCTAGGCTGGAGCATGAGCAGTATAATCCTTAAAGTATTAAAAATACTAAACTTTGAAAAATACATGCACATAAAAATTGGGTACATGGTATAACTTCGAAAAAAGAATAACAAGATGGAAAGTAAAAAGCCATTTTTCACCCAAATAAGATCTTGGTGCATTTGACTTGCTTGTTCTTTAAATAAGACTAAACATATTTTTTATGCCCACTGTCTACTTTTTGTTCATAGAAATCCATCCACCAGTATATCACTCAATATATTTTTACTTTTAAATTAACTTTTAGTATGTTATAGAAACGACCAATTCCAAGCAACTTTTTAATTGGGTTTCATTATTCATTTTTTATAGTTTTATAGTTATTTATCTTCTGATTCTTTGCTGCTTTTTTCCCCATTATAGCATTATTATTAGTCCTCATTTATACAGGGGAAAAACAACAATAGTTGTTAGTCCCTTCAAAAATCAGTCAAGGGTAGTAAAAAATATACAAAAATTTATTAGGACATAGAAGACAACGGCCTAACGCGTTTCGTGCCTATTGGGGCACTTTCTCATAGGCACATTTGTACAGGCACAAGCTGTCGATTAGGGTTAAACAGAATTACCATACATACCAGGCAGATTGGTACCACTCCTTGACCTAGGAGCTTGGAGATGTTCCATGCTCCGGGCATAAGGTGTGACACATATGTGTCTGGTATTTATGCCACCCCTTCTTACTATCATCAATTAAAGGAAATTTACTGGGTGTGCCAATGTGTTAGACACCCCTCTGTGAACGTCATTGCTAACTTTAGACCCAGGGCTGGTGTTCTGTCTGCTGAAAAGTTCAAGGGCCTGGGGTACTGCTAGGGTTGCCACCTCACCCCTTTAAAACCGAACACATATGGAATACACGGCCTGCATGGCTAATCAGCAATTCATTTAGATGCATGCTGCAAACTGACCTGATTTATGTGCAGCCTTGCATCATGCATCTAAATGTATTGCTAATTAGCCATGCATACTGTGCATTCCATATCTGTTTGGTTTTAAAGTGGTGAGGTGGCAACCCTAGGTACTGCTCCTGCTGTGGCAAGCCGGCATTGTCCAATGCCCCAGAGATCCTCTTCGCCCCTGATACTGCGCACGCGCAGAAGGTAAAATCCACTCTTTAGTGTGCATGTTCTGTGTCCAGGACACCGAAGAGGATCGCTGGGGCATTGGTAGAGGTGTGTGTAGCAGGAATACCAACCTTGCAATCTAAGGGAATCGATAATTCACTGGCGGGAGGGGGGGGGCATGTAGAACGCATTGGCACCCCCAGTGAACTTCTCTTTACTACTAAAATTGGGTTCTGTAACAGCCAGGTCCGGACTGAGAATTAAAATAGGCCCTGAATTTCAGGTACACAGAGGCCCAAACAGCCCAATCAGTCCACTAAAACCTGACTTTCTATGGCACCTTATAGCAGCCCCTCTGGCATTTGCCAGAACCCACAGATTGCCAGTCCGGGCCTGGTAACAGCTCCTTCAGTTGCTTAAATAAGGGGTAATATATTGTGTCATATGATCTGCATTGTTCAAACACATGCGTATTTTGGGAAATTGCTTCCATGGCTTAATATCCTTAACTACATATACCCTTTTATAAGCAAATATCCATAAATCCGCTCACTACTTAAGTACCACCACCGGTAGTGATGTTCATAATTTGACTGCCCTTCTAGTAAATGTGTCCACAATGTGTCACTTCACACCCATTCTTGTTGACGGATCTGCTTTTTCTCTGTAATACAGACAGTAGTTGTGTTTTTATTCCTTGCAGTATCAGTTATAAATCCCTTAACCGGAAAAAGGGGACTTGGACTCATACTTATTTATTTATTTGTATTTGTCTAAGGCCACAAGAAGACACCTACAAATCATGTAACAATGACCTCTATGCCAAATAAATGGTGCTTTTAGAGCAGGGGTCCCCAACATTCAGATTTTGGGGAAAATTAAAAATGTTCCTAGGGGTGCCAGATTAGTGCTGTGATTGGCCATTTGGTAGCCCCTATGCAGACTGTCAGCCTTCAGGAGACTCTGTTTGGCAATACAGTTTGTTTTTATACAACCAAAACTTGCCTTGAATTCAAAAATAAGCTCTTGCTTTGTGGCCACTGGGAGCAGCATCCAAAGGGTTGGTGGGCAATATGTTTCTCAGAAGTCACTGATTGGGGATCACCGTTTTAGCGGTATCTGGGATGCAACCATAGATGTTCTGGGTCGTCATTAAATACTTGATTGTTTTTGCCTACTTAACTTCATCCAGACTATTTTGTGCTGATTTATCAAAAACCAAGTTTTCTTTCATGATTCGAGAAAAAAACGCAGTGAAAAAACACGAGTTCCAATCTACTTGAATATTATTTGTTACCTCAAATAATCTACATTTATTAAAGAATAAGACCACGAAAAGTCGCCAGAAAAAACACAGCACGTAAAAGCTGGCACAGTTGTATAGAAGTCAATGGGAATGTTCTCTGATAATTTTTTAAAGGAAAACTATACCCCCCCAAACAATGTAGGTCTCTATTAAAATATATTGCATAAAACAGCTCATATGTAAAACCCTGCTTCATGTAAATAAACCATTTTCATTATATACTTTTCTAGTAGAATGTGCCATTGGGTAATCATAAATAGAAAATTGCCATTTTAAAAAAAAAAAAGGGCCGCCCCCTGGGATCGTACGATTCACTGTTCACACAAACCATACTTGTTAGCCAATTAACAGACAGAGTTGTGTCTTTTGCTTCAACACTTCTTCCTGTTACAGTTAGAGCTGCAGTATTTCTGGTCAGGTGATCTCTGAGGCAGCACACAGGCCATCACAAAATGGCTGCTCAAGGCAAGAGATGTAAAAGGGCAAGATTTACTTAAATATATAGACCAGTTTGGTAAGACTCTTTAATATGCCACTTAATATGATGTAAAGATCTGTTGCTTAACTGTTCATTTTGGGGGTATAGTTTTCCTTTAAACATTTTCTATCTTATTGAAAATGAATGGAACCTAATCATAAATTCATAAATAAGCTAGCATTCATAAGTAGCACGAGTTTTGTCCTAGTTTTCTTTTTTACAAACTCTGATTTTGATAAATCAGCCCCTTCGTGTCTACTTCTGCATGCCTTTGTTGAACTTCTAGTACCAGAATTAGTATTGTACTGGGAAGACACTCGACAAATACAGATGCAGACGTGACATTAATCTTATTGTTAGTTCCTCGCCTATCAGTGTATAGGTTGTTGGTGCTTTTCTTCTGTTGAGACCATTGTATCACATTTGTGTTTTGTTTCTCTTATTTCAGGTCTTCAGGTCATTACTTGGCCAGATAGTGTTTTTCCTGCTCTTCCTCCAGACAAGAGTGATCAATGCCAATTTGGGTTAGGACTGGAAGATATAGGGAGGCTATAAAGTTAAGAGAATTTCTATGAAGATGTTTTTGGGTCAAATCTGGAAATTATATGCCGATGTCCATTAATTAATTATACCTTGGATTATAATGTCACGCCAATAGGTGTTACTCTGCCAGCAAAGGGGTTATTAGCATCCCAATGGACAGTAAATGCCAACCCCCTTCTGGAAGCAAGTGACTGTAATGACTGTGCCGTATTGTATTAATTGTTGCTGGATAATGCGATAAATTGGAACTGGAACCAGATATGTAATTCAAGAGATTGTAATTAAGGGATGGTTTTACCAAATGAATAACAGAGTATGCTTTAGTTCTATCCTTTCTACACCAACGTCCTCTAAAATGTTTTTGTGGTCATGTTTGTGCATAATTGGTGCCACCTCACTGGTATGTGGGAATACATGCAACTTTTCCGCACATTGGTCTCCTGTTTCATAACAACCTTTGGGTTTCCACTGTTTCGCTGTCCCGAAAGGAGAAGAAAAGGTATATAATATAATAATGATTTGACAAATGGTAGCCCTCATAGTACTGTGTGTATTTTACGCTAAAGTACCTCTGTGCTGTCACCTATAATTTCTCCATTCTTGTAACTAACTGGTGCCATTTTGGATTCCTTTGATGTTACTTCCCTGGTGCTTTACCGATGATTGCTGCTCCTTTTTTTGTGTGAGCCAATTCACTCTAGATGCAAAATATATTCAAATAGAGCACTCGTATCTTATTAATTCTGCAGCCAACAAGCTCATTCACCTGGCCCACAGTTCTCCAATATATAACAAGACAGTGACACTTTGTTTACCATTGGCCAGCACTGTACAGTAGATGTTGCTATTACTACCCGTGATAATGTGGACTAGCCATGTGACTAGGGTTACCACCTGGCCAGTATTTTACCGGCCTGGCCAGTAAAAATGATGACTGATCTCAATGTTATTAATAGGGAAAAAAGATAAATATATAGGAAGGCCGGTATTTTTTTCCACAAAAGATGGCAACCCTACATTTGACCCATGCTTAGTCTCTTATGCAGAAAAGTGAATTTTTTTGGGAGGAGCTGGAGCTGTAAGGAACTCCTGGTACTGGAACTCTGGTGATGTAGGCCAAGTTTAAGATTATTATTTGGAAGAGGGAAGACAAAACCAACTGCAATGAAAGAAAAAAACACTACAAATATCAGTAAAACCATAAAAATAGTATGTGTGGCTGATGTGCTCAGGAGGAAGTATTATTTATTCCCATTAACTATAGATGGAGCACACCTTACTGAGGTCTCTAGATCACATGGCTGTTGGCTGTGTCTTTATTCGACCCCTTTAGAAATGACGAGACAGATACTTCAGTAATTTCCTATCCTTGGTTTAAATAACCTAAACCCATTCTTTTAGTAAATATTAATTATTTTCATTGGTCCTTGCACCAGTGGCATCTCCATGTTTCCTACCATGTACACGCCCAGTTAATCTTCCTGTATGTGGTTTGTGCTGTCTGAGATAACCCACGCAGACATAGGGAGAACCTAGAACCTTAGCCTTAATGAATGTCACAGTGTCTGTCCATCTGTTGATGTTTAGACCCCTTAGCAAGCTATATTTATATAATACACACAACACTCAGCAGTCTATGGAGGAGTCCCTCAAATCTCTACCCAGCCAAAAATTACAGTTTGTTGTAGTCCAGCTATATTGAGTATTTTCCATAATGTTACCCTTTTTACCCAGAGTGCATCGGTGGAATGACAAAACTGTGGCATTGCATAAGCAGGTCAAAGCTAGTTGTTGGTTGGCTGCTAGTGGTTCCATTTTTAAATTTGGTCCCCTCTATCCATGGGCAGTCTGGAGGCGCATTGTACATTATGAAATGTAATATAAACCCCCTTTTGCTGGCAGATATTTCAGAATGGAAAGGTGTATAGTTCTATTATATTCTGCTGAAACAAAGCCTTTTCAGTTTAGAAAGTCTGTAAATTGTATTATACACGCGTATCCAGGCACACATTCCGGATTGTATTAAATTCCTGAAAGAAGAAAAGGAAAAAAACTGTATTTATTGTACATATTCTGCTGCAGATTTGCATTAAAGTGCTGATTATTCAATGTCTGAGTTTTTCATTTCAGGGGATCATAATAAGCACAAATCAGTACCGTCTTCGAACACCCTTTTTTTTGCAAATCTTTGCGTAAAGAAAAATAAATCCAAGGATAATAAAAGGGGCATAATCGGACATACACCATATATGACGTGTTCATTGACCATGGTTATAACAATGTAGATATTAAGCTCCCCATTTAAAACCACATTATGAAATAAGCCATGTTAGTTACAAGTAGGGATGCACCGAATCCAGGATTTAGCCTTATTCAGCAGGATTCGCCGAATTCTCTGCCCGGCCAAAACGAATTTGAATCCTAATTTGCATATGCAAATTGGGGGCGGACGGGAAATCATGTGGCTTTGTCACAAAACAAGTAAAAAATGGTTTCCCCTTCCCACTCCCAATTTGCATATGCAAATTAGGATTCATTTTGGTATTTGCCCAAATCTTTCGCGAAGGATTCGAGGGTTCGGCCGAATCCAAAACAGTGGATTCGCTGCATCCCTAGTTACAAAATCCGTGGAAATTTGTATTGCAATTGGTCTATTTAAAAAACAAAAACAACTGTTCCAACTGGGAACTGTCCCATCAAATCATGGGACAGTGTGTCTGTAACAAATACCCTAAATCATCTGATCTTATCTGACATAAATAATGGAGTAATGCTCTCTTCTGCCGGTAAGATTGAGGAATTTAGATGTTTTTGTAGCCTGAAATAAAAAGCAGCATGAAAAATCGCTTTTTGAAAACACTAAGCCCCTAACGCTACAGGTTGAGCCAGTAATAAACTTTTAGCCCTGAAAGGGGTTGTTCACCTTCAAATTAACTTTTAGTATGATATAAAGAGTGATATTCTGAGACAATATGCAATTGGTTTTCATTTTTTATTATTTGTAGTTTCTGAGCTATTTTGCTTTTTATCCAGCAGCTCTCCAGTTTGCATTTTCAGCAATCTGGTTGCTCGGGTGCAAATTATCCTAGCAACCATGCACTGATTTTAACAAGAGACTGGAAATTAATAGGAGAGGGCCTCAATAGAAAGACAAGCTGTTAAAAGTGGCAATAACATTAAATTTGTAGCCTTACGGAGCATTTATTAGAAGGGGTCAGTGACCCCTATTTGAAAGCTGGAAAGAGCCAGAAGAAAAAGACAAATCATTAAAAATCTATAAAAAGTAAGTAATGACAACCAATTGAAAAGTTGCTTAGAATGGGCCATTCTATAACATGCTAAAAGTTAACAGAAAGTTGAACCACCCCTTTAATGTTCACTATAGAAATATCAAATTTAGCTTTTGCTACTGTTAAAAATAGTGAACCCCCAACATGCACTCCGTTTGACCCAGGTGCAGTGCCAGTGCAAAAATAACAAAATGGTGGCATAATAATTTTGGTGTTAAAGGGGTTGTTTCCACAATGCTCAAAGGAATTGTGTCATGATTTTTATGTTGTCGTTTTTATTTCTAGTTTTTTTTTTTAGTTGTAATATAGATGTGTAGGCAGCCATCTCGGGTCATTTTGCCTGGTCATGTGCTTTCAGAAAGAGCCAGTGCTGCACTATGGAACTGCTTTCTGGTAGGCTATTGTTTCTCCTACTCATTGTACCTGAATGGGGTCGCAGTGGGATATGGTTTTTTACTATCGAGTGCTGTTCTTATATCTACCAGGGAGCTGCCCACTGCCCCATGTCTCCCAGTCAAGGTCCCACCATTCCAACCCCCATCCATGAGTGCTGCTGACTATTGCCATATTCCTGTGCTCCAGAGCCTGCCAATGTGTGGGGGGGAAGTCCAACCAGACCAGGAATCCTTGAGTTTTTTCCTGGTGCCCTGGTTGGTCAGTCCAACACCCATTTTATGTAACAAATTACTATTTTTTTCATTTGCAGTTGCCCTTTTTAGAAATGAGAATAGCTGAGAGCTACATTGATTCTGTATGCAGAGCAGCCACCATTGTAAGTTCCACAAAGCTGTTTTACAGTTTATCTTAAAGGGCATGTAAACGCAAAAAAATAAAATCCAGTTTTTACTTTCTTTAATGAAAAAGAAACCTATCTCCCATATACTTCAATTAAAAAATGTGTACCGTTTTTATAAGAAACCTGACTGTACGCAGTGAAATTCTCCCTTCATTTACTGCTGTGGATAGGAATTGTCAGACGGTCCCTAACTGCTGGCAGGGAAACAATCATACTTATGAACAGCAGGGGGAGCCCCCGCCTTACTTCCCAGCCTTTCAGAACTTCAACAGCTTTGTTTGTTTCCTTGTTTTGATAATTTACGACGATCCCTAAGAAGCCCAGACCACACTGAGCATGTGCACAGTCTTAGTCTTGCAAAGATGTATAACAAAGTTACAAGATGGTGACCCCCTGTGGCCAACTTTGAAAGCATAAATCATTTGTTTGATTAGGCTTGTGGTGCAGTAAGTTCTTGTTTATGTTTAGTATACAAAATACAGCATTTCTATTCCGTTTTAGACTTATCCTTGTCCTTTAACCCCGCCTGCGGAAAAACAGGTTGCTGGAAAAGGCTGCGGGTGTGGAACTACCAAGAGAATTGGTGCAGAAAAAGATGTTGGTATGATCACTGAGCCTCAATGGGCATATACTCTCAAGTCCCCTAGCAAAGTGTTGATCAACCCCAGACATAAAATCCTTCAGCTCTGTCTGATACATAGAGCTTATTTCACCCTGGCTAGATTACACATGATGAATCCAGAGCTTTCTCCAATGTGTCTAAAATACAAGCCTGACAAAGGCACACTGCTACACACTCTATCTTCCTGCCCAATAACACAATCTTAATGGGACTCCATACAAGCCACACTTTCCGAGGTACTGGAACTTACACTAGATCCCATCTCCTGCCTTTTGGTCAAGTTGCTTGGGACACAAGCCACACCACAATCCAAAACCCTCCTTAGTAAGATATTTGTCCAAGCTCTCAGGCTAATTACCCTTAGTTGGAAGTCTGAAACATCCCCTCTGGATATCTACAATATCTAGAGAGAGAGAGAGAAGGGCAAATTTACTAAAATCCGAAAATTCCCCAGCGACGGCTTCGCTCATAGCGCAACACTTCGTCAGTCATAGATTTCCCAGGACAACGATAATTCACTAAAATACGAAGTTGCGTCCAGGGCGCGAACACTGGCAAAGTTGCGCTAGCGTTATTGCGCCAAGCGAAGTTTCGATAGCGTTGCCTAATTTGTATACGGCAGGAAGTTAAAGTTAAATGGACGTATATGTTGCAGCAAATACATTACACAAGGCCAGGGAACCTTAATAAAATAAAATAAAGTTGTTATAATGCCCTACACATGAGTCCAGTGTATAGTTTATGTGCCATATGTTAGGAAATGTAGTGGGAAGCTGCTTACCCCCCAAAAAAATCATGTTCTTTTTCAGCCTATCACCCTGAAAAAGTAAAAGACGCTAGAGGTTTTTGGGAGTTCGAAAAATTTTCAACAATTTTTATAGGAACTCTAATCTATTGCACTTTGCCTGGTCTGAGGTGGCGAAGGCAAGTCTGGCGCAAGAGGTAACATTCAGTAAAATTCGCATCTTCGTATCTTAGTGAATTTGCGTAGTAATGTCCATTCGCCAGAGCGCAAATTCGCCAGGCGTTAGGATGCAAAGTACCGCTAGAGTCTTATCTCCTTCGATAGCAAAGTTACGCCAGCGCCGTTAGTACATCTCCGAAGTACCGAAATGACGTCACGCTGGTGAATTTTCGCCCCGCGTTAGTCACTTCGCCCTTTATTGATGGAAACATATTGTATAGAAAGCAGAAATGCCCCTTTGCTTCTATTAAGCAAATGCAAATGAATGGAAATCTGCTTAAAAAACTATGTATGAGGCTATAAAAATTAAAAATGAGAGCTAAGTACAGGTATGGGATCTTTTATTCCGAATGCTTTGGATCTGGGGGTTTTTCCGGATAACAGATCTTTCCATAGTTTGGATCTTCATACCTTAAGTCTGCTAGAAAATCATGTAACAAGAACCCCAATACCATTTTTTGGTAATTATACAAGGTACTGTTTTATTAATACAGAGGAAAAGGAATTCATTTTTAAAAATGTTAAAATGTAAATGCCTCCTGTTGGATACTTTGTGTATCTTATTGTATAAACCACATTGGTGGATGTGAAGAGGTCTTAAGGCCCCCATATACGGGCCAATAAAAACTGCAGACGATAGGCTTCCCCGATCGTCGATCGGGTAGGGTAAAAAATCGCGGAATAAGACCTCAATGTGGGCATATCGGGGAGATATCCGCTCGTTTGGCGACATTGCCAAACGAGCCGATCTCCTTGTGTATTGTCACCTTTAGATATTGTGTAACTCTACTGAATTGTTACTTTATCTGAGTAGAGGATGTGTGGGCATGTCTTGCATCTCCTCCTTCCACATGGGTTGGTTCTGTTACTGCTTTCCTTTCTCAGCATCTGTTTCTCTTCATTCTCTCTTCATGCAGCAGTTGGGTGTCAGATAATCATTGACAGTTACATCCAATATATCTTATAGGGGGGCTCCTTTTGCTTAGAAGATGTATTAGAGCTCACTCTATTAAAATCACCAGGAATCCTGTCTCTCTACATGCAGAATTTGTGCAAAAGTCAGTTATTTTGTTAGATTTTGTTGGTAGTGGAATCAGATATTTGAGTGAGCTCTAATACATCTGCTACGCAAACGGAATCCCCGCTAGTGATGCTGAGCTGGGTCATGTAGCCCCTCCTCCTAGTGCATCCTATCACACATTACATTACTGTACAAACAAGGCGCAAAAGATCTTATCTATTTTTAGCTATTTTATCTGTAGGTAAATTAGTATTAGTTTGGAAGCTTATCGTAAGTGCAGTTTTAATGACTTAACTTTGATAATAAACCAACCTACACTGTTGCATTGTGTTGTTTTTAGCCATATTGCAATGAAATGAATGGAGAAACTGAGACTAACCTATGTTTACACACTACAGCAAACACACTCAATTCAATTCCCATGACATGTATTAATAACAGCATGCTGATAACAGTGTGATTTTAACACGTACAAATGCCAGCAGGCGATGACGACATTGTATCAAAGTTCATACAACTTTAAATACATGTAAAGCCCCTTTCTTCATTCACAACTTAAAATCTTTCAGCAATGAGCCATATATTTGCATCCACAATCCTTATCAAAGAACTAGAAAGTGCTCCTTTCTGATCAAGTATTGAATTCCTGTCTTTTTTTCCAATAGAACATGTTGTTCTCATTGCACTTACAAATATAACCCTCAGAAAGCGCATACCTTTTTTTGTAATATAGGCATCGGACCTGTCCAGAATGCTTGGGACCTTGGGTTTTCCAGATAAGGGATCTTTACGTAACATGGATCACCATATCTTACGTCTGCTGAAAATAATTTAAACGTGAAATAAACCCAATAAGATTGTTTTGACTCTAATAAAGATGCATTGTTTCTTGGTTGGGATCAAGTACAAGGTACTGTTTTATTATGATTACAGAGAAAAGGGAAATCATTTTTAGAAATTTGAGTTACTTGATTATAATGGAGTCTATGAGAGGTTGCCTTCCTGTAATTTGGAGCTTTCTGGATAATGGATTTCCGAATAACGATTCCCCTACCTGTCCAAATTTGTACTTCTATTGCCTCTTTTTCTTCCTCGTTTAATTGGTTTTCAGTTGTCCTGTAGCTTGATATGTGAGTTGTGCAAATACCCATAGATGCATTTCATGAACTAATGTACTGAGTGAAAATTAAATATAAATTAAGGGGTTATTTATCAAATAAATATAAATAAAGATGTCCGACTAAACTGGAATCCACTATGTGACCTTATTTATTAAAATCGAACGAAAACCTGAATATACAATTTTGTAGGGCTTTTTCTCAAAAAGGCCGAATTTTTTAGATTTTTGTCTGAAAAGTCCAAAATATTCGGATTTTCAGGCTAATTCCAGCACAGACCACAGAAACTTCCAAATAGGATAGGGACCTCTCCCATTGACTTATATAACTTCGGCAGGTTTGAGATGCTAGATTTTTTACTTTTGCCATCCCTGGGGGTATAACAAATCTCAAACAATTTCAGTTTTTTTTTTGCTAAAAATTCGAAATTTATAGTAAAAAAAACTCACATTTCTTTGGTTTTTGGCATTCGGACTTTAAAGGACCAGTAAAATAAAAAAAATTTTATAAAAATTTGTTTCTTTGTAACGGAAAAAAAACCCACCAAGACTTAAACTTTTAAATTGCAATGCTTTTATTAAGAAATTACTTACCGATTCTCTGCATGCGCTCCTCTTCAGAAACAGCAACAGGGCAACGATCCATCGTGCGGCACTCGATTTCTCCTCCCTGGCCATCTACTATAGAAGGCAGGGAGGAGAAATCGAGCGCCGCACAATGGATCATCTGCCTGTCGCCGTTTCTGAAGAGGAGCGCATGCAGAGAATCGGTAAGTTTAATTTCTTAATAAAAGTTTAAAACTGTTTTGGTGGGTTTTTTTTTGTTACAAAGAAACACATTTTTTTTGTTACTGGTCCTTTAAAGGGCATGTAAAGGCAAAAAAATAAAATCTGATTTTTACTTTCTTTAATGAAAAAGAAACATATCTCCAATATAAGAAACCTGACTGTATGCAGTGAAATTCTTCCTTCATTTACTGCTGTGAATCGTAATTGTCAGACGGTCCCTAACTGCTCTGCAGGGAAACAATCATACTTATGAACAGCAGGGGTAGCCCCCACCTTACTTCCCAGCCATGCAGAACTCAAGCAGCTTTGTTTGTTTCCCCGTTTTGATAATTTATGATGATCCCTGAGCAGCCCAGACCACACGGAGCATGTGCATAGTCTTGGTCTTGCATAGATGTTTAACAAAGTTACAAGATGACAGCCCCCTGTGGCCAACTTTGAAAGCATAAATCATTTGTTTGATTAGGCTTGTGGTACAGTAAGTTCATGTTTATGTTTAGTATACAAAATACAGCATTTCTAGCCTTATTATATTTTAGACTTTACTTTCCTTTTAATAAATAACCCCCTAGATGTTCAGTAACTTGTATATTAAAGTAAACTATACCCCCAGAAGTTTATAAGAGATTTATATCAGATTAAGTGGCCTATTAAAGAATCTTACCAAACTGGAATATATATATATCATATCATATCATATGATACCACTGGGGGTGGGCCTTAGTACTTAAAATGGCAATTTTCTATTTAGGATTACTCAATCACACATACAAATAAAAAAGTATATTTTTATGAAAATGGTTTATTTAGATGAAGCAGGGTTTTACATTTGAGCTGATTTATGCAATATATTTTTAAAGAGCCCTACATCATTCTGGGGGAAAAGGTTTCCAAGACATGAGTGCTATAATTGAGCACTTTCCTTTGTAGCCCCTTGCTGACACAGAAGCAGTAGTTAGTACAGGTATGGGATCCATTTTCTGGAATTCTGTTATCCAGACAGTTCTGAATTAAGGGAAAGTTATCTCCCATAGACTCATAGAATTTTATCCAAATAAGCCACTTGTAATTTAATTGATTTCCTTTTTTCACTGTAATAATAAAATAGTACTTTGTACTTGATCCCAACTAAGATATAATTAATCCTTATTGGAAGCAAAACCAGTCTATTGGGTTTATTTAAATGTTAACTGATTTTCTAGTAGACTTAAGGTATGAAGATCCAAATTATGGAAAGATCAGTTATCCAGAAAAACCCAGGTCCCGAGCATTCTGGATAACAGGTCCCATACCTGTATTTGGATGTCTGGACCAAAGAACCACTGATTATTATGTGATCTATCTCAAAGTGATATAATCTAGCAGCCTCTCAACTCTATATTTAGTTTTTTTCCAGCCTCATCAGCAAGGTCATACCTGAAAGACAGAGCCTGTGTAACCCATGCTCTTCTGAAGTAGTAGAGGTCTGTTTTTCACACTGAAAGTGGAAGAGGGTAACCTGGGTATACTTGGTACACATTTTCCCACCAGATGCCACATGTCATTAATTGCTAATAAGACCAACATAAGAAAGTCATCACTGTCCAATTAAATGCAATTGTGGGCACTGGGTGTCTGTGCTAATTCCTCGTATTCATGTGCCAGTCATTTTCAAGGAAAGCATGTAAAGCATCTTGTGCCTATACTTAAAGGGGTGTTTCACCATTAAGGTAACTTTAGCATGTTATAGAATGGCCAATTCTAAGCAACTTTTCAATTGGTCTTCATTTTTTTTTTAAAATACTTTTCTTTACTCTTTATGGCTTTCAAATAGGGATCACTGACCCCATCTAAAACAAAATGTTCTGTAAGGTTAAAAATGTATTGTTATTGCTACTTTTATTACTCATCTTTCTATTCGGGCCCTCTCTTTATTCACATCCCAGTCTCTTATTCAAATCAGTACATGGTTGCTAGGGTAATTTGGACCCAAGCAACCAGATTTCAGAAATTGCAAACTGGAGAACTGCTGAATAAAAAGCTAAATAACTCAAAAACCATAGATTATACAAAATGAAAGACAATTGCAAATTGACTCAGAATATCACTCTCTACATCTTACTAAATGTTAACTCAAAGGTGAAAACCCGGTTTAAGTGATTCCTGGGAGTAGTAACACTATAACAAGTTAAGACTCTATCAGTGATCCACAGTAGACACTAGTATGACTTTAACACACATGATGCCTTACAATGCTGTTCTTGTGGCTGTTACTCTGTTCTGTGGCAACTGCTTACGGTGAAACCACTTAGCTCCAATATAGCTCAAATGATAAAGGATAGATTGAGATGTTTACAGAAAATGTTTCATTTTTTATTAATCAGTAACGGAACTAATTGCTTCCGGGTCCAGCTCAGGATGTGCACCTTGGACTCCATCCCTCTAGATGCGCTAGACACACGGTTTCCTTCTGCCACACTTCGGCGCGATCTCCGGTGGAAGCGGACCCTGGTGCAATTGCACCTCCTGCTCCCCTGGTTCTTACGCCACGTTATTAATTTAGCATGCAACTACCTCAGGTCTGGATATGGCTTCAAAATATATGGAGTGATTTAACAAGGTTTGAATTTTTGCAACAAAAATTTGAGTTTTCTGAGCTTGTAAACTCAAAAATGTTTCAACCATTGTATTCAATTGAGTTTTTTATATTCGGATTTTTGAATAAATAACTAGCATCATTCAAGTTTTTTGTTAAATTGTGACTATATTCGAAGTAGAAAAAAACCTCTAAAGCTTCACAAATTCAGATTTTTGATAAATAAGTCCATTAATGTTGATATTTTTTAATGTTATGATATTTTGTTTGACAGGTGTGTTTGCAGAACTCACTAAAGGACCCCCTTTTGTGTTGGAGGCTGAAGAAGCCGGCTACCAGGGTTGGGTTGCCACCTTTTGGCCCATCTAACTCTAGGCAGGGGTCGTAACGAAATGGGGAGGGGGGCATGATGCAATGAGGGTGGGGTTGTGTCATCAGGGGCAGGGCTGTGACATGCCGATTAGCCAATCACCGCATCAATCATAGGGAATCCTGCCCGGTTTTTATAATTGTAAAACCGGACAGGCAGTTTTGACCCCGACAGCCCTTCAAAAAACCAGGCTGTCCGGGTCAAAACCGGACAGGTGGCAACCCTATTTCAGGGTCTCAGGTCCTCTGCCTGCATTGTGAGTGATGTCTCCAACAAGTTTGACTGGTTATATATTCCATAGGCTTCGTAAGAGCAGTATCATGCAAACATGGAGGCGATGATCGATTCACTTCAGGGTATTTGGATGCAACGTAATCTTTGATTTGATTCAACTAATTCTCCAAAACCTTTACATACAACACAGAATAGCCAAGTCCACCTTTTAATGGCATTTTTTGAAAACTGACAGTAGAGGTGTAAAACTGACAGAAAATTGGTCTGTGAATGAGTCCGCGCAAATAAGACATTTTCCTTTACCAACATATTTGTAAATTCCCCCCTATTAGGGTTGCCACCTTTTCTTGAAAAAATACTGGCCTTCCTATATATTTATTTTTTATCCCTATGGTAAAACACCAGCCAGGTGGCAACCCTACCCCCTAGGAGTCCTTGGGAGATTAAGCTAACCTTCTAGTTTCACGGCTGTCTCACGGCTGGGACTTCTTGGCTGTAAACTTCACTTATGAACCTTTTTTAGAATTTCCCTATAAATATAGCATTGACCTACATAAGTAGTTCCATGACATAGAGAATAATACTGCTTTAAATTTTAACTAAAATTGAATACTGTCAAATTAATGCTACATGAGCGTGTGGCTCAACACCAAACTTATTTCTTCTTTATTTAACACCTGGCATTGCAGTTATATTTATAAGGTTGCTCTGACATCAAGCACTCAATGCACCCTTGCCAAAATATCTGTTGCACAGTTGTCATCATTGTATTTGCTTTACCTTTTTTTTTCCCTCTTAGGTTTATACCTACAATGGCGGCAAGACAACCATATCAACTCCATTTAGAACAAAACTAATTTTATTCCATTGGACTTTGAAATGCTAGCAGAATGCATATAGGAACAAAATCTATTTAATATAAAATTAGCAGTATTTGCACAAAGTTTTCCACTTTTTACCTTCATCCTTTCTGCAGTCTGTCCAGACTGAATATTTCATATGCCGATGTCTATTTTCAGCTCACCATCAGTAGATGAAAAAGTGAGAGAGGAGCCAAAGCTCTTGTTCGCTTTCACTCATTTCCTAAATGGCCAGGTCACTCAAAAATACAACTGTTCAGTCCATCAGTTGGATAACTATATGGTGAGCCTTTAGGGCTCTTACAGAGGAATGTTTTTAGCTGCGCTCCCCTGGGTTCCGGTTTCATGCATTCAGCCACAGGGGAGCGCAGGAGTAGACGCACTGAATTCTTTTCAATGTGGCTGTACTCACACAGACGCATGTAAGCAACAAACGCAGGTAAAATGCAACATGCTGCGTCCCAACCTGCGTTCGGCACTTCCCTGGGGCTGAACACATGAAACCGGAACGCAGGGGAGCGCAGGTAAAAATACTCGTCTGTAAGAGCCTTAAAACCTTTAATTTGGCACATTAGTATCTTTATAAGTCTAATGACACAAACAAATGTATTTAAAGAATCTATAACTGTTTGTTGGCCCTTTAACAGTACAAGAAAGGATTACAGTATTCAAAATTTGTACACCTCAAAAAGCCTTGGCTTGTTGGGGGGGGGGGGAATTAAAAAACAGAAAATAATACATAGTGTAGTATTTCTTTCAGAAAACTGTATATTACACCCTTTTTGTTCACTTTTAAGTTTACAATGAAGAAAAATAGCTGCCTTCAAATGAGGGTAGTCTTGACCAATCAATGTTAAACGTGAGTTAAGTGTGAAATTTATATTCCAATTTTTCATAAAAATCTCATCCTCCAATCCGAATGTTGGTCTCCTATGTAGCCTTAAACCCGTGGAATCCTCCTGCAAATTCTCTGCAAATTCCCGCGATTTCCTGCCGGTGAATAAATTTGCGAAACAGCTGCGAAAATTCGGCAGTACAACATTTTCTGTCACAAGATGAGGATGTAAGTCAGGAATGTAAAGATTTTATTGTGAATGGAATAGATTTTATCCTCAATCATAATTAGAAATTCGACCATCGAATTGAACAAATTCGATAGTCGAAGTATTTTTTTTGGATTAAATGTAGCAGTTTTCGATCAAATTAAAATCGTTCGATCGATCATAGAAATCATTTGATCGATCGTAGAAATTGTTCGAATCGAATGGTTCGAACAATTTAATCGATCGATCGAACGATTTTCAAAAAAAAAAAACTTTGACTTCTAAAAACTTAGCCAAATGTTGGCTATAGGTTCTAGGAGGTCCCCATAGGCTAACATAGCAATTCGGCAGGTTTAAGGTGGCGAAGTGTCGAAGTCGAAGTTTTTTAAAGAGACAGTACTTTGATTTTCGAATTCACTTTGACCCTTAGTAAATGTGCCCCTATATATTTTATATAGAAAGAATTAACCAACAACCCCCCAATTAGAACTTTTGTTGCTTTATGAATTTCCCTATAAATATAGCATTGACCTACATAAGTAGTTCAATGAAATAGAGAATAATACTGCTTTAAATTTTAACTTAAATTGAATACTGTCAATTAATGCTACATTTTCCTGAGTGTGTGACTCACACCAAACTTATTTCTTCATTGTTTGTTAACACCTGGCATTGCAGTTATATTTATAAGGTTGCTCTAACATCAAGCACTCAATGTACTCTTGCCAAAATATCTGTTGCACACGTGTCATTATTGTATTTGCCTGCAATTAGCTGTATCTTTTTTTTTCCGATTTGCAGTTTGTTTTCATGTTTTATTATTTGTGGTTTTTGATTTACTTAGCTTTTTATTCAGCAGCTCTCCAGTTTGCAATTTCAGCAACCCGGTTGCTAGGGTCCAAATTACCTTAGTAACCAAGCATTGATTTGAATAATAGACTGGAATATGAATAGGAGATGATCTAAATATAAAGATGAGTAATAAAAAGTAGCAATGGCAATACATTTGTAGATGGGGTCAGTGACCTCCATTTAAAAAGCTGAAAAGAGTCAGAAGAAAAAGTCAAATAATTAAAAAACTATAAATAAAGGAAAAACAAAGACCATTTGAAAAGTTGCATAAAGTTTACATTACCTTTCTTATCCACATGTTGCCAAGAGGGGGCTGCCATATTGATGCAGCAGTAGTCGGTTAGCATTAGAAACTCTAACTGACAGACTGAGCTGGGACAGTCAGGTTGGCAAAACAGTCTGGTTTAGAACTAACAATTACTTAAAGCAGAACTATCAGTGAAAAATGATCAACATGACCTATAGGTAACTTTTAATGTAGATTAATATTTTGAAAAGAAAATTTTTACTGTCAGTATCACTTTAACCCAATGTATTTATGAGACATATTATGTAGAGCAGTGCTGTCCAACTTCAGTGGTACAGAGTTCTGGGATTTTTCTGCCTTAAGTGGTGGAGGGCTAATAATGGAAACCAGTGTTGACCACTCCCTGTTTTTATACCACACCCACTGTAAATCACACCCATGTTAGCACAAGAACCACATGACCATATGCACAATATTGGTGGTAGCAAACCAAAAAATAAATGTTTGGTGCTCACAGCAGGGTCACTCATCACCCATATGTGAAAAATCATATTAGAACATGCCCTTAAATCCTTATGCCTATATGGAGCAGGCAGAGTATGACACACACAGGGAGCATACGAAAGGCAGAGTTTGGTGCTCACTGCAGGATTATCACTCATCACCCATATTTAAGTCATATTAGAACATGCCCAGAGTATGACACACATATGGAGCATAGGAAAGGCAGAATATGGCACACAAAGGGAGCATAGGGCAGACAGAGTATGGCACACACAGGGAGCATAGGACAGGCAGAGTATGACACACACAGGGAGCATAGGAAAGGCAGAGTATGACACTAATAGGGAGCATAGAACAGTTAGAGTATGACACACACAGGGAGCATAGGGCAAGCAGAGTATGGCACACAAAGGGAGCATAGGGCAGGCAGCGTGTGGCACACACAGGGAGCATAGGACAGGCAGAGTATGACACACACAGGGAGCATAGGACAGGCAGAGTATGGCACACAGGGAACATAGGGCAGGCAGAGTATGGCACACACAGGGAGAATAGGGCATGCAGAATATGACACACACAAAAAGATCATAGGACAGGCAGAATATGGCACACATACATGGGAGAGTGGTTGATGGGAATAAATATTTAAGAACTCTCAGCAGCAAAGCAGACTATAGCGAAGGTCTGGAAAACATATTCACTTGACCTCCAACAGGTCAAAACCAGGCTAGATAACTATCTGGTGATGGAGAGACTCACTAATATAGCCAAGGGCAAAGATATAGGATCCCTGAATTCAATAGGGGATGACAGTTGGATTACCTGGGAATAACAATTAGTTATCAGGCCTGATAATGAATGACTAGACTGCTTTGACCCAAGAAGGTTTATCAATAGATATAATCTGTATTAGACACACACAGTCCAATGGATACAAATTCAGTTTATTTGTTATTGCATTTGTAGGGACCCATAGGTTTACTAATGTCCCTATGGCTTTAAATCCCTACAATTCATTATCTCCCTAGTTACTGAGCAGATGTCCATTTATCTAGTTGTTAATTTACATATTCCGGTTATTGGCCAGGAGGCTTTATGACCACTTCCTGCCACACTTTAACATAGTGCTTGGTTGGGGGTGGATCTTCCTCTTTGGCTTCTGGTCGCTAACCCATCTGGATGTTCCCACTGAGCCTGGGTGCACCAAGGCCCAGCCATTCTACCCAGATCTAGAGATCCAGAGTTATGCTGTACTACCTTGACTACATCCTCAGGGACCACCTCCATCTCTGATTTACTGTCCTAGCCTTTGAATACCCTTTTTCATATGTCTCTATAGACTGTAAATAACCCTGTGCATCATTTGTCTCTGACAAATAAACTTTCTGTTCTGTTTAATTGCAGGCACCTCCTTGTATCCTTTTTTTTTCTTCTGAACAGTAGCCTATGGGAGTTGTTGCACTACACCATACCTTCATCGCTTCCACTTAGTGAAGGCCCTGCCTTAAGTGTTAGAGTCAAATGTAGCCCATGCTCTATAGACCTGGCTGGACATTAACCCAGTTGGTCTCATATAGGCCAAAATAGTGTTACACATTGCTTATGTTCGTTTTGGCATTTCCCCTCTCTTCTTTTTCTTGTTCCTGGTGTTCTTTTTCTCCACAGTAAACTTGCCATGTAAACTGTACTGTTAACAATTCCAGACATGTGTATGATTTTAGAGCAAATGTATGTCAGTTTTATGTGCGAGGGAAAATGGACAGGGCTACTGTAAATCACTGTATTTATAAAGTAAATTAAAAAAATAATTAAAAAAAAAGTATTGTTACCTTTCCTTCATCATCTGACCTAGATTTTGCAATTAAACCCTATATCAATATCAAAGCAACAACAACCACCCAGCTTTAATATGCTGTCAGAAACAACTTCATTTATTCCTAGTGCTTCATAGACCATTCATATGAAGAAAAAGGTAATGAATTTATATGAACAACAAAAAAAATATGGCATAGCTTAATATCAAATACTTCATAGAACTAGAGTTCATCTTGCCATTTTACAGTGCCGGGCCGACCCGGCCAGGCGCCCTAGGCAGCCTGGCCGGGCAAAGCGCCCAATACGTGAGTGCGCATGCGTGAAAAAACGCCAGTGCGCATGCGCAAAACAAATATTGCACACGTTGGCCAGAGCGTGGACTGGACTAGGGGGTTTGAGAGGCACAGAAAGTGCGTGCCTGGCGCCCTCCAGCTTTGCGCCCTAGGCACGTGCCTACTCTGCCGACCCCTAGTTCCGGCCCTGCCATTTTATAGCCTTTGCAATCAGTTGTTCTTGTACATTCAGATCAAATAGTCTTTCCAATTTGTTTGTTGTAAAACCTTACATTTTTTCGCCAGTCAGTTCTCGCACGATTCCAAAAATAAATGCCAGAAGGACAGAAGATTCAGCCTGCAAATGTTTTTCCGAGCAAACAGGATTTGCCATAAATATTAAAGGAGTTGTTCACTTTTGAGATAACGTTTACTATGATGTAGAGAGTGATATTCTGAGACAATTTGCTGTCATTTTTTAGAATTTGTGTTTTTTGAGTTATTCAGCCTTTTATTCAGCAGCTCTCCAGTTTGCAATTTCAGCAGTCGGTTTGCTAGTTTCAAAATTACTAGCAACCATACATTGATTTGAATAAGAGACTGGAATATGAATAGGAGAGGCCTGAATAGAAAAATGAGTTATGAAAAGTAGCAATGGCTATAAATTTGTTTTTTATATGGGATCAGTAAACCCCATTTGAAAGCTGGAAAGAACCAAAAGAAGAAGGAAAATAGTTAAAAGACTAAAAAAAAAAATAATAATAATAATTTGATTCTAATCTATAATATTCTAAAAGTTAACTTAAAGCTAAACTACCCCTTTAAGTAGCCTTACTTGGCTAGATGTGTAGATTTATCAGGACGCTTCTGAGTTGCACATCTTTGGAGAATTTCATGCTCATATTTATAATCTGCCTAGTGAAAGCTGCATATTTATGATGAGGTCCTACCAGGGATCCAAATTAAGACAAAATTATGCTTTGTCCAGAGAGTGTGATTTTTTTTTTATACACGGGTATTTTTTATTAGGTATTAAGTTGCAAGGATGCAACATTAGCCCCGGGGAGAAGGGAACTGGGCTGTTGCGAATGTTCTCTTAATCTGCCAGTGGAAGGAACGCATGTAAGAAACATGTGAGTATGTATGTGAGGTATCAGGTTGTGAAATGGTCCAATTAAAAGTATTATGCATAAACATTTCTTCATACTCATTGACTGCTATGGAATCCGCCCTGTTAAACAAGGGCCTGGGATATGTACCGTATTATGAGAACAGCATATATGATTGAATTTTTATGATTGGGAAATTGAACTAGACACTGGTAAACCTAAAGACACCATGCAATTGAAAAAGCCCAGTAATTTTAACCCAATAATGGATAACGCAGCTATTATTACTTTTGAAAATGTGATAAGGCAGGAGGTCCAAAAAATATGGGACACCAAGGGTAATATTAGATCACTCAATAATCTTACAAAAAAGGAAAAGGAGGCTTTACACTCATTAACCAACAACCCAGAAGTTACAATTAGGCCAGCAGATAAAGGTGGTGCGATTGTTGTAATGAATACATCACAATATATGAGGGAAGCTAACAGACAATTGTCTGTATCAGAGCACTATGAACTGATCCCAACAGATCCAGTCCTGTCCATTAAACGTGAAGTGGATAATCTGATATCTGAGGCATGGGAAAATGGGATCATTAATTCCAATACTAAAGAATTCCTAACTACAGAACACACACCTATCCTATATCTGCTTCCTAAAATCCATAAAACATTGACTGATCCACCAGGGCGCCCGATTATTTCAGGCATTGGTTCTATACTAGAACCATTATCAAAATTTGTGGACCAGTACCTCCAGCCTATTGTACGTAATATATCCACATGTCTGGTTGATACAACTGATCTACTCAGGCAACTCCAAGATATAATCTTACCGAATAGCCAAGAGATATGCCTTTGCAGTATAGACATACAAAGCCTATATACGTCCATTCCCCAAAATGTGGGAATTACGTATATAGAAGAAACTCTATTGGAAACTAATATCGAACACCATCTTATCTACTTCCTTTTAGACTGCCTGACTTTAGTACTACATAGGAACTATTTCAAGTTCGATGATAGGTACTATTGGCAGCGCCAGGGCACGTCTATGGGTGCATCGGTAGCCCCCTCCTTTGCCAATATTTTTCAGGGTCCATTCAGGAAACATATTCTAAAATACTGGAGGTACTGTGCCATCCCACAAAAGGTAACGCCATCCGGTTAAGGGATTTCTGTACATGTGAAACAAAAAATGTGATCTACATGTTAAAATGCCCTTGTGGATTAGCGTATATAGGCCAAACCAGCAGAGCAGTGAAAGAGCGTATAAAAGAACACAGGGGTAATATCAGGAATTTTAAAACAGGAACTCAGTCCGATACCCCGGTATCCAGACATTTCGCCTCCCATGGTCATAATCACATACAATTAAAATGGTTGGCACTGGAACATGTAAAATTACCTAAAAGAGGAGGAAATCTTGCCAAACTGTTGTTACAACTTGAAGCGCTTTGGATAAAAAAGCTAAATACTATGTCACCCATGGGTCTTAATGACTATTGGAGTTTACCTCCTTTTCTGTAATAAGATTATCTTATGTATATCTTTCCTTTTTTCCAGGTTCTGAATAATTCCGCATTTTTTCTACTGTGGGTAAGAAAATTTAGTAAAATGCATTGAGTATATTAAGTAGCAAGTATAGCCTATGATTAATACATATTGAGCATCATATGTGTAGTTAAGTAGGCTTATATAGAGCAGTACTTTTCTAACAACCTTTTCAAGTCTTTTACTCATTTAATATTTTTATAATTACATTTTATAACTATTATCACTTTTAATAATATTTCAGGTACACGTTGGGACATTATTGTGTGCATCAGGCTATAGGATTTGATAGTTACAAAAGGACAATTGTAACATTGCACTATCTCTTTAAATACGGATTCAATATTTCTTAATTACACTTGTTAACCTCTATGTCGTGTGGGGGCGGGTAACACACCCCCTGTGGTTATTTATTTGTCTTGCATTGCACTTGTATTTCACACTTGAAAAAGGGCCTGTGACGCCCGAAACATGTCGTGTGGATAGCAATAAATTGCACATTGGCAGTCATCCTGCATATTGTCCTTCTGTCCTCCTATTTGAATTTACAAAAGTATTATTCCCTTTCCTTCATCACCTGACCTAGATTTTGCAATTATAAACCCATATTTCCATTTTATGTAAAAACAACGACCACCCAGCTTTAATGTGCTGTCAGAAACAACTTAACTTATTCTTTGGGCTTCAAAGAACATTAATATGAACAAAAACTTAAATGACATAGCTAATGGCTAAATGGCAAATACAGGTATGGGACCTGTTACCCAGAATACTCGGGACCTGGGCTTTTCTGGATAACTGACCTTTCTGTAATTTGGAACTCCATACCTTAAGGGGCAGATTTATCAAGGGTCGAAGTGCATTCGAGGGAATTTTCGAAGTAAAAAAATTTGAAATCCGAAGTAATTTTTTGGATACTGTGACCATCGAATAGGATACTACGACTTCGAATTTACTTTAAATTCGATTCAAGTAAAAATAGTTTGAATATTCGACCATTCGATAATCAAAGTACTGTCTCTTTAAAAAGACTTCAATACTTCGCCAAATTAAACCTACCGAAGTGCTATGTTAGCCTATAGGGACCTTCTACAACCATTTTCTAAGTCTCTACACATCGAAGTAAAAACGTACGCTTAAATAGTTTGAATTGTTCTATTCGATCGATTTAATCGTTTGATCGTACGATATTTTACAATTCAAAATTCGACCCTTGATAAATTCGCCTCTTTGTCTAAAAAATCATTTAAACATTAATTAAACCCTATTGGATTGGTTTGCATCCACTTATTATATTTTAGGTGGAATCGAGTTAAAGGTACTGTTTTATTACTACAGAGAAAAATTAAATAATTTTAAAAAGTTATTTGATTATAATGGAGTTTATGGGAGATGGCCTTTCCATAATTCAGAGTTTACTGGATAATGGGTGTCTGGATAATGGATCCTATACCTGTATCTTACTTCATAATCTTACATGACTTGGGGGTTAAATAAAACACAATTAAGTATATAAAGCATCTATTAAAAAGTGAAGTTTTATAAACCTAGTAATATCATGATTTAATCTAAATATAGAGCTCCCACTCTCATATAATAAAAAGGTGACCAATAAACTCCAATAAACCTATTCTGTTGACTAGCCAGTTGGGAATATAATTGATATGCAGATAAATAACTCCTAGTAATATTTCTGCCATATTCGGGGAAACATTAAATACTGGGTGTGTATCACAGTCAACTTGGCATGGGTGTGATTAAGGACATACATTTTAGATTTGCAAACTTTGACAGTATAATGGCATCTGAAGCAACATATTAACTGGGAGAGAGTTTACACAGGGTTGAACATAGTAAAAATGAAATTCTTAAAAGGCTATTTATCAAAAAATGTATAAAAAAAAAGGAAATACACGGCATAGCAAAACCATTATGGTACATGGTCAGCAGCACGTGCCTCTACAATGGGCTACACGTAGTCACCTTATACGCAGGTTAGACTGACAGACACCCCAAAACATTCCAATGTCAGAAATGTAGAGCTTAAAACCCTGAATAAATACCTTCTGCGGTACCAGGTGCTATACTGAAGGACCCACGCCTGCTTCAGGGTCAAGTAATCCAGTTAAAGCAGATATCAGCAGCACACTGTAGATTTGCATAAGCGTGAAAATTATTGTGTCAAAACATTTCAAACAGGGAAACGTTTTGGGCTTAATAAAGGGTGGCCCAAAACGTTGCCCTGTTTGAAATGTTTTGACACAATAAATTTCATGCTTATGCAAAGCTACAGTGTGCTGTATTTTGCATTTTATTAGACTACAGGAAGGGTAATACTTTAAAGTAGGCAGAAACTAGAGTTTGGGTCATAAAAACTCAGGACGGCTCCTACCTAACTAAGGATTATTACAATACTTTGAAGTAGGCAGGAACTAAGAAATGTGTATTCATATATACATAGGTCTACATATTACTACCCAAGGACAAACTTATTACATTTTATATTTAATATTACAGAAGTAAGCAGTGCATTTATAAAAAAAAAGTTGTTACCAAAAAGATATACATAAAATAAAGAAATATAAATAGTAGGTAAAATAAAAGGGGATAATACACAGAGAAGCTAGAATACACATACTAATCTAGAATTTCTTTGTTTCCTCCTGAGGCAAGAGATGGAAACTTGGGCACATGTGAAAAATCCGAAACAATTTTTAACTATATAGATAGTAAAAGAAAAAAAATTAGCCCTCTAAACCTTATTGGGAGAGTTGCTTTTTTTCAATCATTGCTTTTTTTTCTTCATTTCTCCAAAATTATCATACCCATTGCTTAAGCTCCCTCACTTACTGAAACAATCAGATGTTAAAAGATGAGATCAAATCCTTTCCAAATTACTATGGCAAGGAAAGAAACCTGTTAGATTTCTCAGTCAGCACCTGTAGCCTCCCAATTCTTAAGGCCTGATGCACGTCCAACAGTTTCCACCATGTATCCGTACACTCACAATTTACAGATATTAACAGCACCAGTCATGGATTCCTTTGCTTAAAATGCCTTTATTGAGACATGGGTTCAGACCCCAATATACTTGGCAACGTTTCAGACCACCATCCGTCTTTTATGCAATGTTTCAGACCGCCATCAGTCTTTTATCAAGCTTGAAATCTGACATGGGGCTAGACATTTTGTCAATTTCCCAGCTTCCCCAGGTCATGTTACTTGTGCCTGCACTTTAGGAGAGAAATGCTTTCTGGCAGGCTGCTGTTTTTCCTTCTCAATGTAACTGAATGTGTCTCAGTGGGACATGGGTTTTTACTATTGAGAGCTGTTCTTAGATCTACCAGGCAGCTGTTATCTTGTGTTAGGGAGCTGTTATCTGGTTACCTTCCCATTGTTCTTTTGTTTGGCTGCTGGGGGGAAAAAGGGAGGGGGTGATATCACTCCAACTTGCAGTACAGCAGTAAAGAGTGATTGTAACTGGTATTGAAAAAAAACTATTGCAGTTCATCAACTCCCTATTTGTAAACCGATTTTATAATATTATATATCGAACAAACGATTTTACTTCGATTGTTCGATGGCCGAATTCAGTGAAAAATACTTCGACTTCGATATTCGAATTCGAAGTATTTTAATTCGATGGTCGAATTTCGAAGTATTTTACACTTCGAAATTGGACCCTTGATAAATCTGCCTCTTAGTCTAAAAAATCATTTAAACATTAATTAAACCCTATTGGATTGGTTTGCATCCACTTATTATATTTTAGGTGGAATCGAGTAAAAGGTACTGTTCTATTACTACAGAGAAAAATTAAATCATTTAAAAAAGTTATTTGATTATAATGGAGTTTATGGGAGATGGCCTTTCCGTAATTCAGAGCTTACTGGATAATGGGTGTCCGGATAATGGATCCTATACCTGTATCTTACTTCATAATCTTACATGACTTGGGGGTTAGATAAAACACAATTAAGTATATAAAGCATCTATTAAAAAGTGAAGTTTTATAATTATAAACCTAGTAATATCATGATTTAATCTAAATATAGAGCTCCCACTCTCATATAATAAAAAGGTGACCAATAAACTCCAATAAACCTATTCTGTTGACTAGCCAGTTGGGAATGTAATTGATATGCAGATAAACAACTCCTAGTAATATTTCTGCCATATTCGGGGAAACATTAAATACTGGGTGTGTATCACAGTCAACTTGGCATGGGTGTGATTAAGGACATACATTTTAGATTTGCAAACTTTGACAGTATAATGGCATCTGAAGCAACATATTAACTGGGAGAGAGTTTACACAGGGTTGAACATAGTAAAAATGAAATTCTTAAAAGGCTATTTATCAAAAAATGTATCAAAAAAAAGGAAATACACAGCATAGCAAAACCATTATGGTACATGGTCAGCTGCACGTGCCTCTACAATGGTCTACACGTAGTCACCTTATACGCAGGTTAGACTGACAGACACCCCAAAACATTCCAATGTCAGAAATGTAGAGCTTAAACCCCCAAATAAATACCTTCTGCGGTACCAGGTGCTATACTGAAGGACCCACGCCTGCTTCAGGGTCAAGTAATCCAGTTAAAGTAGATATCAGCAGCACACTGTAGATTTGCATAAGCGTGAAAATTATTGTGTCAAAACTTTTTAAACAGGGCAACGTTTTGGGCTTAATAAAGGGTGGCCCGAAACGTTGCCCTGTTTGAAATGTTTTGACACAATAAATTTCATGCTTATGCAAAGCTACAGTGTGCTGATGATATCTGCTTTAAACCCAAAATATTCCAACACCCAGAAAATGAATTTGCTGCCACCATCTATCATTCTATCTTCCTCCAAATCAGCCAAAACCAGCTCCATTGTTATACTGTTTGTATCCAATTGACTAAAATGGGGAATGCTTCCTATTGGCTGACGACAAGTAAGGTATCTCAATCTTAGGGGCACATTTACTATTGGTCGAATATCGAGGGTTAATTAACCCTCGATATTCGACTATCGAATTAAATTCTTCGACTTCGAATATCAAAGTAGAAGGATTTACCGCTATTCGATCGATCGAACGATCAAAGGAATAATCATTTCGATCGAAGGATTAAATCCTTCGAATCTAGCGATTCGAAGGATTTTAATACATCGATCGAACGATTTTCCTTCGATCAAAAAAACCTAGGAAAGCATATGGGGACCCTCCCCATAGGCTAACATTGCACCTCGGTAGGTTTTAGGTGGCGAAGTAGGGGGTTGAAGTTTTTTTTAAAGAGACAGTACTTCGACTATCGAATGGTCGAATAGTCAAACGATTTTTAGTTTGAATCGTTCAATTTGAAGTTGAAGGTCGAAGTAGCCAATTCGATGGTCGAAGTAGCCAAAAAAAACCTTCGAAATTCGAAGTTTTTTTTTATTCTAATCCTTTACTCGAACTTAGTTAATGTGCTCCTTATTGTTTTAGTTTAACCAGCTAATTTCTTTAGTTCTTTTTACCAATAACAACTGTGTAAACCGTTCCTCTTTGAAATGTAAAATACCCACTCCAGATGGTTTTTCGGGGGATATTGTCAGACCACCCACCTGTTAGCATATCAGTTAGGAATCACCTAGATGGAATAATGTATTTTGCATTTGATTAGACTACAGGATAGGTAATACTTTAAAGTAGGCAGAAACTAGAGTTTGGGTCATAAAAACTCAGGACGGCTCCTACCTAACTAAGGATTATTACAATACTTTGAAGTAGGTAGGAACTAAGAAATGTGTATTCATATATACATAGGTCTACATATTACTACCCAAGGACAAACTTATTACATTTTATATTTAATATTACAGAAGTATGCAGTGCATTTATAAAAAAAAAGTTGTTACCAAAAAGACATACATAAAATACAGAAATATAAATAGTAGGTAAAATAAAAGGGGATAATACACAGAGAAGGTAGAATACACATACTAAGCTAGAATTTCTTTGTTTCCTCCTGAGGCAAGCGATGGAAACCTGGTCACATGTGAAAAATCCGAAACAATTTTTAACTATATAAATAGAAAAAGAAAACAAATTAGCCCTCTAAACCTTATTGGGAGAGTTGCTTTTTTTCAATCATTGCTTTTTTTCTTAATTTTTCCAAAATTATCATTACTATCAAAAAAAAACATGTTTTCCGATGACAGTATCCCTTTAAATAGAATTTCAACTATTACCAATTTGTGTATATGATCTTCTCTCAGTAGTCATCATCCTTTGATAAAGGTGTTGAGGAGTTGGTCATCTCTTTTTGGAATCGATATCACCCCCTGTCTCCTACTATCATCCTTAAGAAATTACAACAAGCTTCTCAAGTGCGAGAACTAGAGAGTTCAACACTTTAGATTGGTCCACTGAGTTATAAGTTAATTTATTTAAATAACCCAGATGGTTCAGCTTACTCTATTTGCCCCAAGTACAAGGAAAATTATATCACTGCGGCAAATTTACTAAAGGGCGAAGTGGGTAATGCTAGCGAAAATTCGCCAGCGTGACGTCATTTTGCCACTTCGCCAATTTATGGGCGCTGGTGTAAATTCGATAGCGAAGTAGGCCTACTTAAGCACTACTCCGCACCCTTACACCAGGTGAAGTTGTGCTATGGCGAAGGGACGTAACTACGCTAATTCCCTAACTTGCGGATTTTACTGAACGTTACCTATTGCGCCAGACTTGCCTTCGCCCCTCAGACCAGGCGAAGTGAAATAGAGTAGATAGGACTTGCTTCAAAAAAGCCCCAAAAAACGCTGGCGTCTTTTACTTTTTTAAAGGTAATAGGTGGAAAAAGATCGTAATTGCAAATTTGCCATCGCTATCGTAACTTCGAACCGCTGATCGTAATATCGCTAGAGCAACTTCGCAAATGATCGGTAACATGTGCGCAACTTCTTCATGAATTTGCGCAGCCCTGTCGAATCTACGCCTGGCGAAGTGCGGCGAAGCCAACGCTGGCGCAACTTCGGAGGTAAGTAAATTTGCTCCCTCAGTTCTTCATTATCTGTGGAAATGTCCAACTATTTTTACTTTATGGGACAATCTTGTCAGTTTCCTTAAGAAAAAACGACATATTGTTTTTAATCTATCTCCTAAACTTGCCTTACTAGATTTACACATAAACTTGTTCAACTTGTGCAACTTGTTCTGCCCCTAAGGGAAAGAGTATTGGGAAAAATAAACCTTTTAATCAATATTCTTGTACTGGATTCAAGAGAATCATATCTAAAATCTCTGTCTACAGGATGCTGTCAGTTTTAGATATGGAAATTTTGCAACTAGAAAGACATTTTTGAACAGTTGTTCCCCTTATTTAGATACTTTAAGGGTAGGACTCCACGAACGATTTTGTCAAAATCCGACGCGCTGCGACAAAACGCAGTGTCTGCATCCGACAGTCGTGTCGTGTCGGATCAATGCTGCGACACCATGCAGCAATTCTATCTCTTACCTTATTTTTGTTGCATGCGTTTTGTTGCAGCGCGTCAGATCGCGACAAAATCGTTAGTGGAATCCTACCCTTAATGACAAACTGATGGTTAATAAATTCATGTACACTCCCGGGGAGCACTCTATTCACTTCCCTTGATGTTCCATAGGTTACTTATTTTTTCATTATTCATTTATTTTTATGATAGAGAGGAAAGTGTTATTCAGTCTGAAAAATTGTTCATTTGCAGTTAGTTTTTCTATATTCCATTTTACTTTGCATTGTAATCTATTTATTTTTATCCATCTTAAGTATGCTAACTTACTTTTGTTGTGCAATTATTATGCACTTTTGTCACTGTGAATTTATTAAATGCCAATCAATATAATTGGAAAAGAAAGGACCAGTAAAAAAATTAGGCTGTAGTGGGTGGGACCCTTGTAGGCCCATTTACTACAGGTGGAATTTTAGTGGTATTAGAACTTTTTGAAACCACGATTAATCTCCATTTCTCTAAAACCACTAATGCCATGAAAGTTATTAAAAGATCCAAATGAAAATAGGATGAACAAAAATAGCTGCCAAAAAAAATTCATAACCCCCTGACTTTTTCATGAACGAACGAAAGTTTTGATCTCAGAAAACCTAGCAAAAACTAATGAAAAGTTGATTTTTGCAAGAAAAGTAAAGGAACCTTCCACTGACTTCTACATGACCTCAGCTTTTACTTGCCGTAGTTTCGTATTCATAGATTTTATGGTTTTGAAACTTTATAAATTCCAAATAAATTGTGGATTAATTAACTATATGAAAAATGTGTTTGTTCGCGCTGTTGTTTGTGTTTGTTTTAAAACCGGAAATTCGTCTCTTAAAGTTACAGGAGGCGGCTTTTTGCCGCCCCTTGTAACTGGCCGTTCACTGCTGCCCGAGGCAAGGTGCTCACTTTGCCTCATGGCAGGAACGGCCCTGGATTCATACAGCTTAGTTATCATCTAGTACAAGCTCCTGTTTAATTATTACAGAAAAAAAGTTTTTATTTGGAAAAATTAAAAACTTTTTCTTAAAATGGACTCTGTGGGAGATGGCCTTCATGTAAACTGGATATTTGTGGAAAACAGAGTTCCGAATAAGGGATCCTATACCTGTATATTGTTGTTTTTGACAGTAATAGTTATGTAAGGAAGGGAAACAGAAGTGGAAGGTGAGAAGATAACCAGTTGAGTTTTGTCCATGCTTATTTACAGGAGGACATAAATGCAGAAATTGCTGTTAGATTGTGTTGCATAATATAAAAAGGGCAGATCTGGAAAGAAGAGGTAAAAGAGGTAGAGGTAAAAATGATAGTGAAACTTGAATGAGCTGATCAGTTGACCAACATCAGAAGTGTGGATTGTGAATAGAAGAAACTCTTGTTCTCAGGCCCAGACTGGCAATCTGTGGGTTCTGGCAAATGCCAGAGGATCTGCTATAAGGTGCCATTGAAAGTCAGTATTTAGTGGGCTGGTGGGGGCTGTTTGGGTCTCTGTGTACCTGAAACACCAGGGCCTATTTTAATTCTCAGTCCAGACCTGCTTGTTCTCTTAAAGGGATTTCTACCTCCAGTCTTTCCATTCTCTCTTTGGTTGAAGGGCAAGGTTGCCACATCTCAGTTATACAACCCTTTAGACATGATTTAGACCTTTCTTTAGCATGTGAAAGATCCAACACATACATGTCAATCATAGTGTACAGACGCGTGCTCTCTTGTAAACTTGAACCTCTCTTAGGCATATCAGCTTTCATTCACACTTTTGCCTTACTTTACTTGCCCAGGTTACCCTGAACCACGGAAGTCACTTCCATCACAGGCAGCAACACATTATGTCACTAAACCTGAAACTGCATATGGAGGCTTTTTTACAACTGGGGGAAGACAATTTGGCTGGAATTGTATCAACCCTGTCAGACACACATGCTTTGGCATTCTTGTTACGTTCATTTTACATTTACCCTTTGGAGGGTCTCTCCATTTGGGTAGACAGAAGTCTTCAGACATTTCTTCTTAATTTGGATTCATATTCAACTCCTGTGTCATAAAAATTCACTTTATTCAAGTATTCCCCATAATTTTGGGTATTCGATCTTCTTGTCTTCGTTTTCTAAAAATTTGCAGAATGTTTTATCTGTGTGGAATTTTTACCTCTGTGGGGTTTCTACCTCCAAAGGTGCAGGATGAAGATGGGTGCAGCCTTTGTCCCTCCGTATACCAACCTGTATATGGGTTTGTGGGAGGAGTTCCGCTTGGAAACTCATTTTGTGAGCAGATACTGCGCTACAGACGCTACATTGATGATTTACTGTTAATATGTAAGAATCTGCATTTACCTTTTGTTCAGGAAATAAATATGATGCTTAAAATTAAGAACCTGGTAGGTCCAAAACACATCTGACTCTTTGCTCTGATCCCATGTTTTGGAATGAAGTAATTTTTTTACCTTTCATTTTGGATGTGTGGTTTGTTTTGATTATAATATCCTGAAATGCTTAAACTATACCAATAAAATTTCCAAAAATTGGATATTTAAAATATAATCACTAGTCCTACATACAGGTATGGGACCTGTTATCCAGAATGCTTGGGATCTGGGGTTTTTTGGATAACGGATATTTCCATAATTTAGATCTTCATACCTTAAAGGTGGCCATAGACGCACAGATAATATCGTGTGAAACTAATTTTCGTACAATATTCGGTGCGTTTATGATGGGAAAAGAGCCGACAGATATCGGCAGAAGACTTGGATATCAGTCAGCTCGTCGATCAGGCTGAACAGGAAATTTAATATCACCCATTATTAGTGCTGAATCGTTTTACCTGTATATCTGCTGATTCAGCTCCACACCTTTGTAATGAAAAGATCCTTTCCAAAAAAGATCGTAATTGTTATGTCTATGGCCAACTAAAGTCTATTTAAAAAAATTAAACATTTAATAAACATAATAAGATTGTTTTGCCTCCAATAAGGATTAATTGTATCTTAAAGGACAAGGAAAGTCTAAAATAGAATAAGGCTAGAAATGCTGTATTTTCTATGCTAAATATAAACATGAACTTACTGCACCACAAGCCTAATCAAACAAATCATTTATGCTTTCAAAGTTGGCCTATGTTATAGATTAAAACATACACATTAGGTAAAAATGCATTTCCTCTCTGGAATTTGTAGTTATTCCGCTCTGCAAATGTTCATTAAATCTTTGTAATTTCAATTTATTCTAGTTTACATTTGTTATTCTTGCAAAGTTCAATTTTGTTGCATCTTTTTTGTATACAGATCATTTTTTTAAAAATAATTTTTATTGTATTGTATTCTATTGTATGATCTCTGTATCTGGCTTGATTCTGAAATTAATAAACGTGTTATAAAAGGTGAAAAATCTACTTACACAAGTAAAATGTATATTGCCATATTATTTATTTAATATATACAGTATATATAGTATTTATTTCTAGTGTATAATTGAATATGTTCACCAGTCAGTTCCATGGGGGAGGAGGGGTATAACTGCAGCAATCATTATAGATAAAGAGAGGTCATCACTGGTGATTTTGCTAACTAGACTTAATAATATAGTTCTTCTTATACAAGGATTGGGTCCTCATTGAAGCTTTGATTGGCTGCATAATTTTATGCCAGTATTGATACTTATATTGGTCATAAGAAGTGTCTCCTCCAATCAAAATCAGAGTGTTATTCAGCATTGAAATAGCTAGATGTCCTCCTAATATAAACAATCGCTGCAAAGCATATATGAAATATATCATGTATATAAAATAAAATATTATCAAATATTTCAATATTTAAAAAAAATACTTACATACAAGAATACTTAAATACAAGAAAACGTACAAACCAAAATTGCTTGCATATCAAAATCCTAAAAGTGGTCCTGAAAATTTAAAAACTATTATCCATGTTATAAATTAGCAGTAGAATTTTAAAAGCTGAAGACTAAAACATGACAAAAGACCCAACCATTAAAGAATGTGTAAACTGGGCCGGCAGGAGACTAGGAAAAAACCCAGTGAACCCTGCCGACCCAGACCCACTCCCCTGATCAAACTATTGGTGCTGGACCCAGCCTCACCTCTGGACCCGACTGACGCCATTACATGAATAAGGTATGCGCAGGGCTGAGTGGGGTGGGGGGCCTAGCAGCGTCGGACTGGCCCACCGGGATTCCAGGAAAAGTCCCGGTGGGCCCAGGTGTCAGTGGGCCCTCATGCTGCTAAACATTTGGCCTATTTCATGGCCATTCCCTATTTTTATGAGAACAAAGAGACTAAATAGGTGGAACAATAGATTATACAGTAGTATGTAAAGAAAAGAGACCAGGAGAATAGAGGTTAAGTGAGGAGAGGAAGAAAAATAGTACTGAGAGTGGGCCCCTGGTGTAAGATTAATTGGTGGGCCCCAGGTCAAAGGTTTTTGGGTGGGCCCCTGGTGTCCCAGTCCGACACTGGGGCCTAGGGAGGTTAAGAGGTTGTTGTGGCTGGGCTGGGGGGCCCGTGGTGGTGTGCGGGCCCCTACAGCAACAGCCCTCAGTACTGCTGTGTATAGAGTATTAGATACAACCAGGGCCGGGCCAAGGTATTTTGGCACCCTAGGCAAGGACTTCAATCAGTGCCCCCACCCGGTCCTACATTACCATTTCCCACCTTACCATTCATATTGCACACCCATTATGATGCCCCATGTACCTGTGCCGGCACCTATCATATTGCCCCATACAGTATGTACCTGTGCCAACGGCAGTCAATCTTTCAGATTGCTCCCAAGATCCCAATCTGTACCTGTGCCAGCATAAGACAAAACATCCATCATATTGTTACCCCCAATCTGTAATTACACCAGCAGCAGCCAAAATAATCCATCACATTGCTCCTAATTTGTACCTGTGCCAGCAGAAGCCCCAAACATCTGTGTACCAGTTCCAGCACCTATCATATTACCCCCATTTGTACCTGGGCCAGCAGCAGCCAATCCCTCATATTGCCCCCAATCTGTACCTGTGCCAGCAACAGCCAGAAAATCCACAATATTGCCAACAAATATGTACTTGTGCCAGCAGCTGCCAAGAGGTTGGTGGGGAGTGCCAGCAGTACAAATCACAGGCAAGAGGGGTCTGGAATAGGCGGTTTATAAAATTAAAAAACTAAGGCCAAGCAAACCAGGGTTTAAAAAAAGAAAAGAAAACAATATATATATATATATATATATATATATATATATATATATATACAGCCATCAGTGGGGGACAGTGGGGAGAGTTGTAGGGGGCCCGAGGGTAAGGGGGGCCTGGCCACGCCGCACTTTCTTGATTAGCTGGGCCCCCCTGCTTTCTGAGAGCTGCTGACTTCGGGAAGGCAGGGCAGGAGCACAAGGGGAGGTATCTTCTGTCCATTACTTTCCCTTATTGGTCACAGAGCTGAGGTTTGAACTTCTCCTCCAGCTCATCCAATCACCATGCAGCTTTACCAGGACTTGAAATTCTGTGACCAATAAGAGAAGAAAATGCAAGTTTTTTTACATTGACATTTATGGGGGCTCTGGGGGGGGCCTGCGATTTCTGATGGCGCCCTTGTTTGTGTGTATGTCAGCTAATAATTTTAGCAGTAAATAAACTCAATTGGATTGTTTTGCCACCAATATGAATTCATGCAGGGGTGATCCGTGGGCTGCTGCCACCTGAGGCAACAACCCCTATGCCGCCCCCCTCTCCCGCTCCGCGCTTAAAATGTTAGCGTCGGAGCAGGTCAAAAGGGGCTGCATGGCTAGCACAGAAGTGCGTACTGAGCTTTCTGCACTAGCAGTTTAAAAACCGGAAATTCGGCTCTTAAAGTTACAGGAGGTGGCTTTTTACCGCCCCTTGTAACTGGCCGTTCACTGACGCCTGAGGCAAGGTGCTCACTTTGCCTCATGGCAGGAACGGCCCTGGATTCATGCAGCTTAGTTATCATCTAGTACAAGCTACTGTTTAATTATTACAGAAAAAATAGGAATTTATTTGGAAAAATTAAAAACTTTTTCTTAAAATGGACTCTGTGGGAGATGGCCTTCATGTAAACTGTATATTTTTGGAAAACAGGGTTCCGAATAAGGGATCCTATACCTGTATATTGTTGTTTTTGACAGTAATAGTTATATAAGGAAGGGAAACAGAAGTGGAAGGTGAGAAGATAACCAGTTGGGTTTTGTCCATGCTTATTTACAGGAGGACATAAATGCAGAAATTGCTGTTGAAATGTGTTGCATAATATAAAAAGGGCAGATCTGCAGAGGAGAGGTAAAAGAGGCAGAGGTAAAAATGATAGTGAAACTTGAATGAGCTGATCAGCTGACCAACATCAGAAGTGTGGATTGTGAATAGAAGAAACTCTTGTTCTCAGGCCCGGACTGGCAATCTGTGGGTTCTGGCAAATGCCAGAGGGGCTGCTATAAGGTGACATAGAAAGTCAGTATTTAGTGGGCTGGTGGGGGCTATTTGGGCCTCTGTGTGGGCTGATTGGGTCTCTGTGTACCTGAAACACCAGGGCCTATTTTAATTCTCAGTCCAGACCTGCTTGTTCTCTTAAAGGGATTTCTACCTCCAGTCTTTCCATTCTCTCTTTGGTTGAAGGGCAAGGTTGCCACTTCTCAGTTATACAACCCTTTAGACATGATTTAGACCTTTCTTTAGCATGTGAAAGATCCAGCCCTGCCTGGAGGGCCCTTCATGTGGCAGCCCAAATGGGCCCCCATTGCTCCAGTCCGACCCTGCATATTCCCCACTGTTAATTTCCTCATTCACCTTCTCTAGGGGAACATTCACATTAGGGGTCACCCCTGCACTCTTTACTATGGGTGTTACCTTACACTCCACAGTCACACACAGGATTCACATCTGGACATTGGTCAGCAAAATTACACATAACATTTCGTATCTCACCGACATTATTCACCACATTCAGTGGTTTTTTGTTTCCCCACAGCTCCCAGAATTGGAAAGTCTGTTCCCAAAACAATTTCCACCTCCCCCTCACGGGAAACTACAAGTGAATGAACAACTGTCCCATTGGTAGTTTCAAAAATTAAACATGTCTGTTTAGAGTTCTCTTGTATATCAGGGACCTCCTGCCATGGTAGGTCAAACGTAACAGTTCATGCAACACCACGAGTGGATTTAAGGTCCCCATAGACGCGACGATTCTTCTTGCCGAACGACCGATTTTAGGGAAGCCCGACCAATCCTTCGAAATTATCGTGCGGTTAGTGGTATTCGAACGATCGTACATCTTACGATTTTTCGGCCGACATCTGTCGGGAAATTGATCGGCCAGGTCAAAAAATCTTTGTCGGTCCCAGTGCAATCTCTCTATGTTTGCAGGGCCAAGCAGGCAGCTCCCCTTTGTTTTCCTGGTAAATTTGTCTTTTTAGTTGATGGTAGATTCGTACGATCGTACGATCGTTCTGAGATGATCGTGGTCTCACGATCAGGATCTGATCTTTTAAAAATCTCAACATCTATGGCCAGCTTTAGTCTAGTGTGAACCACAGTGAAATTCTATTCACTTTTAGTTCCACAGACTTTCCAACAGTTCCAATGCATTCTGGCTGCACACTTAGCACTTTCGGTCCCAGGACCTTGCCTTTTCTACCACAGGCCCAGTTTTTTACCCCATCAACATGTCGATCCCTTTCAACCACCCCTTTAGGAACAGTCTTACCAGTCCTGAAGGTCATCCGACTCTCTGGAACTGCTGGGGATAAACTCTGGCCAACCTTGCCAGACTGGACTGAACTACATCCAGCATAGCCTCTCAACTGGCCATGCTGCACTTGTGCCAACTGCTGGAGCTGGGTACCTTCTCTTTGGAACTGGTTTCCTGGCTTGGATCCAGATGTAGGAGTCTCCTTTGGCACTCACAAGGTTGTGCTCACTTCCTTGCCCGTCAGGTCACTGCACCTTTAAGGAACCCTGCTGGTAGAACTCTCTTTGTGGTAGGCAGAAAAAATTGTCTTTTTTTCTATAGACTTTTGTCTTTTTTTCTATAGACTTTTCAGGAGCTGCCATTGCTCCCTGCAACTCACAGAATTGCTCACCTTTTACTTTTGAGGCATTTAGCAGTCTCTTCCTCACTCTTGGCACACGGACTCTCTCAGTCATGGTGGAACTGCATCCACCAGCCGCCATCTTGCTGTTCCTGTTGTTTTCCAACAGCCCTCACAGCCTCCTGCTGAACAGTTGAAGAACGGGATTTACAGCACCAGTTGCCATATTTATTTTTCTTGAACATATATTTTTTATGGAAATTTCCAATACAGTAATACAGCATAATAAACTTATATTTTCGTAGATTCAATGCAACGACTCTGTACTTCTTTTATATCACAATAGTGCAAATTGTGAAACTTAATGTGGGGGGTGGGGAGGCAAGAGAGAAAGAGCAATGGGAAAGGGGGAAAGATAGAAAGAGAATAAAAAACCCTCTGTTTTCTTGAGGGGGGGGGAGACAGGAGATTTATAAGAGCGATTTATACCAGTTGCCATATTAACAAAATCTCTTAAAAGAGAACTAAAGCTTACATTATGTTTTGGGCTTCTGTACCAGCCCAAGGCAACCACAGCCCTTTAGCAGTAAAGATCCGTGTCTCCAAAGATGCCCCAGTAGCTCCCCATCTTCTTTTTTGCTGATTCACTGCACATGCTCTGTGCTGCTGTCACTTACTGAGCTTAGGGACCCACTCACAATATACAGTACACATAGAATAGAAATGTCACAATATAAGGCTGATTAGTAATTAATACAGATAATTACTACATGGCAGCACAGAAACCAGTGCAATTATTATATTACAGACCAACCTCATTTTCTGCTTGATAATTTGCAATGACCCCTAAGCTTAGCTTCTCAACAGCTGCTCAGAGCCCACTGATCATGTGAGTGTCACAGATACTTTCCAAGATGGTGACCCCCTGTGACAAGATTGAAGTCCTGGATCATTGCTGCTACTGACAAGCTGAAACTTTAGGCTGATGCAATAAGGTAATTATCCAAGAATAGTAGTTGAATCAGCTTCAGGCAGTAATTTTAAACTGCAATGTGTTTATTTAGCAGTGTAGGCACACTACATGTTTCGGGCATAACCCTTTATCAAGTGTAATAAAAGAAAGTGGGAATTAAATACCTTCTTGGGAACAAGACACCACCCCCCCACTTAAAGTGACCGCTTATAGAAGGGGACCAACTTTGCGAGATCTAATCAGTCCCACTGAACCGAAACAAAAGGAACAAGACTCTTATCACCAGTGGCTTTACTACCGGGAGAGCAGGGGGTGCGATTGGGCAAGGGCCCGCACCCCCTCAGGCCCCCCCTGGCAGCTCGCATGCCACTGACTCTGGTGGGATTTTGGGCGTAGGGAGGGGGCCCAGTGGCACGACCCGTGCCAGGGCCAGCCCCCCTCTAGTTACGTTACTGCTTATCACAGAAATAAAATGGTTACCTTCCCATGTTATAACTGTAATTGCTGTTCCTCGATAATTAAAGGCCCTAACATACACCATCCCACTAGAGGAACAGAAATTATACTGAGAGCCACTGCCACATGTATAAGTACATATGTGGTTTATTCATTAAAGTGCCCCTGTGGTAAACTTTATGTAGGAAAAACAATTGGGGCAGTTAAAGAACATAAAAGTTAAATTAGAAACTTCAAACCTGATACCTACACTGATACCACTGTGGCAAGACACTTCTTCGAAGAAAAACATAACGTGAGTCAACTAAAGTGGAAGGTGTTAGAGGTGGTAAAAAGACAAACGAGAGGCGGCGACTGGGATAAATTACTACTCCAGAAAGAAGCATACTGGATAAACAAGTTAGAGTGGAGTAAACCAAAAGGCATGAATGATTATAACAGCCTCAAATGCTTCTTATGAAAGACATGCAATGACCTATTGTTATTAAAAATATAAAAATATAAAATACGGAACTCCTGCCGCGAGAAGGTAAAAAATAATTCATGAATAAATAATTTAAGTTACAGGAGTTAAGGTTATAAATGAATTAATAACTAACTACATGCTTTGCACATCCCTGGGTAGGCTACGATATAGCAGTACCAATTGTCATGGTTTGGATTATTTTTTGGTTTTATTAAACCAGGACAGGCTGAAAGAGGCAGTCTCCTTGATGCTTTTGGATATTTGGACTTGGACACTATGTACTATGGAATATTCAAAACTCACACTGAATTTTCTGAATTTTTTCTGAATTTTTATATTTCGTATATATCTTGGATTAAGTTTGTGTCATCATTATATATATACAATTCCACACTGTCACTTTAAGTGTGGTGGGGGGTGTCTTGTTCCCAAGAAGGTATTTAATTCCCACAATGCCTTGCTTTTATTACACTTGATAAAGGGTTATGCCCGAAAAATGTAGTGTGCCTACACTGCTAAATAAACACATTGCAGTTTAAAATTACTGCCTGAAGCTGTTTCGATTCAACTACTATTCTTGGGTTATGCACTTGAGGTGTAACACAGACACCTACTGAATCATACAGCTATAAAGTGAAGAGTTTTGGAAACTGAATCATACCTGCTATATCGAATAAGGTCATTATATAAAATATGGCATCTTTAGCCATATTCATTTTTAGGGTTTAGTTCTCCTTTAATGGTAATGCTTACCAGGCTTTTAAACAGGTGTGTGTCTCTTTAAAGCTCTGTCTGCATCCAAGCACCAATTGTGACATGCCACTCGCTTGCACATGCACTTTTATGGGAGTATTAGTGTTTGGTAGGCAGATAAGAGTAGGATTTGGAGCTTAGAGACAGGGACACCAAGGCTTCGAACAAAACAATGGTTTATTAAGCACTGGACATTCAAAACAAAAGTCAACAGAAAACAGTTCAACAACTTCAATGGAAAACATTCACTTTCCTCCAAGACAGTGATGTTTCCCAAACACCCTGTCACAGTACATAACCCCCCAAAGATATCATGGTCTGTATTGGATTTAGACCGATAATCTGATAAATTTAGGTTTTCAGGCAAAAACCTGAAAAAATTGAGCGATTCGGGAGAAAATACTGGAAAGAATTGTACGAATCAGGTTTTCTCTCAATTTTATCGAGTTTTTTATGGATCATATCTATTCAAGTTATTTTATTAATAAATAGGGCAAAAATGGCGATTGGTCAAGCTTTTTTTTATTAAAATAATTAATGAGATAAATTTGGATTTTAGTAAATAACCCCCATTGACTTATACATGACCACGATAGGTCTGAGCTGATGGATTTTCGGATTCGGGATTTTTGCAGCATCGGGTTTATCAAAAATCCCCAAAAATTTGAATTTTTATTCAATGAAAAATTAACGTTTTTGCCCCCAAAACACCTGACCAGATGAATTTGAGGTTTAGTAAATAACCTCCTTAAAGTTACCAGGGGAGGCAAAGAGCTGTTCCTAGTAACTCATGGGCTGCTGCTGTTTGATGTGAGTTTTTCAACACCCCAGACGCAAGCTCTTCACCCAATGACGCCAAAGCCCCTGCAAAATGGACCACTTGCCTGGCATGGGGAGTGGACTAGGAGCGGGCCCACACTTCAATAGGAGTGTTTAACCAGCCCAGTCCTACACTTTATCTGAACTCAATATGTTGCACATTTTGGCACCCTGGAAGAGCTTTTCCATGTAAGTGCAGCTACCTGTGGTCTCCCTTAGAGGGCTGCTTGTTTGTTATTATATATATTTTTTCTTTTCTTGTGTACTTGTGCATTTAGTATAAATATATATATTAGTACAAATTGCCTACACTCTATCTATTCTGACAGTCACAAAAATGGCATATACAGTATAAATCTGAACCCTCAGCAGTCTTTCTGTGATCAATGTGTGTCTTTTATTTTGGTACATTACAGCATAAATCCAAAATATGTTGTGCTGTGAAAATGAAAGACAAAGCCTTCAATTTTATATATATTATTTTTGAGTAAACAGAGTGCAGGAACTTAAAAACGCACAAGTACACTGTAAGAGAAAAGATGCAGTAAGTTTGTCAGGTTAACACTAGGGAGTGGCTATAGGTGAGTTAGATGAAAAATTGCAGCCAATGATAGCAGACTGATCCCAAGCTGGTTATTGAGACACATTTATAGCACCTGCTAAATTATTTGGGAAGGCATTGAAGTAAACTGTATTACATCTAGTTTTATGGTAAAGTAAATACCAAGAAAAGGCTAGATACACTCTTTTAAAATCAAGATCAAGAAATATATTTGGGATATCACTAACAACAAGAGGTGCAGCCAGACCAGTGACAAGTTCATTCAGAAGTCACACTGTCATCAGGTGAGTGCACTTATTTTATGACAATAATTTTACATTTTAAAATGAAAAGCATGCCAAAAATGGCAATTATTTGATGGGTAAGGGAGGGGTAATAAAAAAGAAGCAAAGAACCAAATAATAGCCTTAACTTGGTAAAGCTGCGGTAAATAAAAGGGTTCACATTTACTTGTAACATAGGCCCCCAAAAGTCTGTGAGAAGAGTGAATTTGTGTTGGGGGAGTTTACCAATACGTGGCTTTGCATGGGAGAGCTATAACTATATACTTATATGTGGAAATTGGTCTCTTTTTAGGGATACTAAGTCACTATAAACCTTTAATATCTATGCCTATAACCCCAAAATGGCATTTTTGCTTCCAAAAGTGTTGTTTTATTTGCAAAATAATTGTCCCACAAACAACATAGCATATCTAGACATTTATTTCCCTGTTTCTGGGACACCAGAAGTCTCAGCACTTGGAAAAAAAAAAACATCTCTGTAGTGAGGCAAGCACTCTATAGCAAGCCTAAGAAATTTAAATTTCAAGGGCAAACTTTGTACTGTACTAAATTCAAAATTAAACAAAAAAGTTTATTTTCGTTGGATTTTTTGCATAATACAGATAGACATATATGATATGATTATGCATAACCCAAATACAGATAGACATACATGATTTGATTATGTATAACATCAGTGTCGGACTGGCCCGACCCTCGTGGGCCGCCACGGACCAGATTCCCTCTCCTGATATTTAAATTTTGGGAAAAATGGCGCCGTTCATGCATGCGCACTGATCGGCGCATTCACACAGTCGCGCCGAGCTCGGCGCGTCATAGTAGGGGGCTAGGGGACCAGGGGGCCGGAGGGGGGCCCTGTACCAGCAGTCCCGGTGGGCCCCGGGCCCCCCAGTCCGACTCTGCATAACACAGTATTGTAACAGAATTATTCAGGCAAATGGCAAAAATTGTAGTCAAATATTTAACCTTGAAGTTACAAAGAGACATGTCTATTTTGGGGGAATAAGTGAGTAGGGAGGTTTCAGGAAAGCATATAGGAAAAGGGTGTGGGGTAAGTAGGGGGGGAGGAAGGGAAAAAAATTGGGGGGTAAATGGTCTGGGGATAAATAAGCCTTATAGATAATCAGGTTCTCATAATCATCTGTTTACTGTAAATTTAGTAGTTTGTTCAGGAGTATTAGAAAGTTCTTTAATATGATATAATTAATTTACTTTGGTAATCTAGCCTTTTTCTGTAGGGGGGAGGGGCGTGCATAGATTTCTAGTGCACACAGTGGTACTAAATTCATATTACTAAATCATGATCTTTAATATCCATAGGTAGTATTACTGTATCTGCGTAGTTACTGTTACAATCGGTTACAATTCTTGCATTTACATACTCCTTAATGCCATTAGTAGATCAGAGGAACAGGCAAATGCACATTTAAGGTAAGGCCAGACGAGGAGATTCGGGGAGATTTTGTCGCCTGGCGACTTATCGCCACGTCTTTTGCATGACTATCTCCCCGAACTGCCTCAGCGTTTTTTCGCCATAGGCTACAGCGCAAAATCGCCTGCGCTAATGCACACGCGGCGATGCATTTTCAATAGTCGCCCAAAGTTGCCTCAGTGACGTGGCGATAAGTCGCCAGGCGACAAAATCTCCCCGAATCTCCTCGTCTGGCCTTACCCTTAGGCACATTTCCTACTGCAAAAAGCCGCCTCCTGTAACTTTAAGAGCTGAATTTCCGTTTTTTAAACCAGAAATTCGGCTCTGCTAGTGCAGAAAGCGCAGTACGTGCTTCTGTGCTAGCGATGCAGCCCCCTTTGACCCGCTCCGGCGCTAAACTTTTAAGCGTGGATCGGCCTCAGGTGGCAGCAGCCCATGGATCGCCTCTGAGTGTTGCGGCTGTTGCCCCTTCTTGTAGTGGGTTTTGGAAGGTTTGATCTTGATGGACAGTTTCTTTCAGGCTCCCATACTAGATAACTATAGTTTCTAGGTCATTTTCTAAGTAAATTTATATGTAAAATGTTTTGCAAATCAGTGTTTATGCAATTAAGGAGCTATTCAATTCTTGGAAATAGTGTTGCCTCCTTTTTCTAAGGTGTGTGCATAAATTCTGGAACTATTTTTTTGTGCAAATGTGAAGCAGGGTGGGTGGATTATTGATGATTCTTCTCTCTGCATATTTATTTTAATCAGAATGCTCTATGTGTGTGTATGCATACTAGATTAATCTGTGTGCGTCACAGCTTCTAACACGCATGCGCAATGGAAGTTTATAAGAATATTGCTTGTGCCTCCACCCTCAGAGAAGACAGATTATTTGGAATACAAATTGTATATATATGTGATAGTTATTTTCTCTAATCTTCTAGTAATTGTTGAACCATCACTTACATTTACCTCACTAACAAAGCTTTAAAAAACGACATCTTTAGTTGCTTGTGGAATATAATGTAGTATATACCTTTCATGAATACAAAAACTCAACATATTTTAGAGCACAAGATCCACCCTGGTCATTTACGGTTATGCTCAGACATGCCCATAATCTGCCCTAAATTCTCCCCACTTTTATAAAAAGCTCTGCCCATGCTGAGATCCTCGACTCAGGTCTATCTCGGCTAAATCTGCACAATTGAGGGGTATGATAAAGGGATAAGTCTGAATATATACCTTTTATTACATGGCTGATGTATGATATGATAATAGTGAGGTCCTGGTATGTTCTCACTTGTTCAGTGCCCTTATGAATAAAGCAATAGAATAAATTAGCTTTACAGTTTCAAGTAGGGATGCACCAAATCCAGGATTCGGCCTTTTTTAGCAGGATTTAGATTCGGTGGAATCCTTGTGCCTGGCTGAACCAAATCCGAATCCTGATTTACATATGTAAATTGGGGTGGGTAGGGAAAAAGAAGAAGACTTTTTTTAGTTTCAAGAAAAATAACCCTATGTAATGCTGTAATTCAAGGAAACAAGCATTTGGCACACAAGGCCAGATGGGGTGCAGTTTGTCCCAAATACATGCTGTATACAAAGTTATCCCTAGCATAGAGAATGAATGTCTCTTATGGTATATAAGTATTTGTGACCATATAAAAAGATACAAAAAAATATACAAAAGACGTATTTCTATTAAAGGGCATGTAAAGGCAAAAAAATAAAATCCCGTTTTTACTTTCTTTAATGAAAAAAAAAATCTATCTCCAATATACTTCAATTAAAAATGTGTACCGTTCTTATAAGAAACCTGACTGTATGCAATGAAATTCTACCTTCATTTACTGCTGTGGATAGGAATTGTCAGATGGTCCCTAACTGCTGAGCAGGGAAACATCATCATGAATTCGATTAATCACATCAGTTTCTTAATTAATTCTCTGTATAATTAGAACGTTATGTTTTTAACTTGATGACCTGTTATTATAATAAGTCATATGAGAAATGATTAAATTATACAGAGAATTAATAAAGAAACTGATTTGATTAATCAAATTCATTGGGTGTTTTTTTTTTTAAAAAAGTATCACAGCCAAAGAAATTATATTTGATGTATTAGAACCTTTAATGAACTGTAATTTTATGAATTTGATTTCATAATATCATTAAGCACACAAGCACTTTGGTGATTTTTATATAGAAAAGCACAAGCACGTTATAAGTTCCTAAGTAATTATTGTCTGTAGTATAAACTGTTTTAAGTGATTTTGGAATATAAAGACGTACAGGGTTTTATTTTTATTTCTTTCTTTTGAATTAATAAAAGAACTATATAATAGTTTTAGCCTGAGACATGGGACTAATCATGTGAACACATATTCAGTATAGTATGATGCATGGGTCTTATGAGTAGTTTCATAGTTTGCCGTAGTTCAACTATTACATAATAGGTTTAGCCACTGATGTGGAACTGATCATGTGTACACAGGGTCAGACTGGGGGGCCCGGGGCCCACCAAAGCTGCTGTCGTAGGGCCCCCTTCTGGGTCCCCTGCTGCAAGGTTCCCCAGCCAGCCGAGCCGACGACACTCAGAATTAGAAAAGAGCAATTGGGTCTGATTTGTGTCAAAGCAGAAATGTAATTGTGCAAATTGTAGCACATTGAATGCAGTTGTGTCAGGTAGGGATGCACCGAATCCAGGATTCGGTTCGGGATTCGGCCAGGATTCGCCTTTTTCAGCAGGATTCGGATTCGGCCAAATCCTCCTGCCCAGCCAAACCGAATCCGAATCCTGATTTGCATATGCAAATTAGGGGTGGGGACGGAAATTGCGTGACTTTTTGTCACAAAACAAGGAAGTAAAAATGTTTTCCCCTTTCCTACCCCTAATTAGCATATGCAAATTAGGATTCGGTTAGGTATTCCGCCGAATCTTTCGCGAAGGATTCGGGGGTTCGGCCGAATCCAAAATAGTGGATTCGGTGCATCCCTAGTGTCAGGGTTGCCACCTTCTGACTTGTCTAACTCCAGGCAGGGGGTGGTCCATGATGCAAGGGAGGAGGGTCACACCATAATGGGGTTGGAGCTGTGATGTCACGCAATTGCCTGGTCGCTGCCTCAATCATAGGGTTTTCCTTATTTGGCAAACTGGGCAGGCAGTTTCGACACAGACAGCCCTTCAAAAATCTTGACTTGTCTGGGTCAAAACTGGACAGGTGGCAACCCTAGGCACATATCACCCTGGCAACTGCAATTGCACCTACATTATGAGGTGATGAATTGCGGTTAAACAAAACATGGCTTTTGCGGTCGTAAATGACACCTAAAGTCTAAATGTAGTACAATGTATAGCCTTGGTACAATGTGTAGCCTTGGTGATTAGGAACGTTGTATAATCAATACTGGCTAATCTGAACTGCTCCGCTCCTTGCCCAGTGGCACTTTAGGTGCATATCATACAATAATAGAAAAATTGTATTTACCTTAGTGTGAGTTCCGAATTTTGCAACAAGACTGTGCTGCTGTACTCCATCCGCCAGTGGGTCACTCAGTTGCCTTACTGAGCCACATATACCAGATTCATCTATATGGGAAAATTCATCCATGGGTAGGCTCTTCTCACTCACAAACTGTCTCACTGCTTTTGACAAACTTGCCAAAGTGATGAAATGGAAGTTACTGTATGTAAACCGTGTCACACACATTTCTGATGTGATATGTGCACAGCTGTGCTCTCTGCACTAGTGTTGTTCCCCAACCACATCCCACTGTGATATGAAAGGGGTAAGCACTAGACAGGTAAAAGGGACAGCATCATTAGACCCCTGTTAGTTATAAATAAATGTAATGCATTGTGCAGCTTGCTGCTGATATATAAATAAATTATGATCCCCTAAAGTTGCCCCTGCCTAAAGGACACCTTTTGTTTGCACAGAGTAATGTGACTGACAGTATTGCTTCACGGAACGGATATTTTATCTGTTTTATGAAACTCAGCTTTCATTTTGCTAGAAGAATGAATTATGTACTATAAATTCCTGCTTTCTGTCACAAATATCTATTTTGTCATTCAAATCTAGCTTGGCATGCACTAGTTCGTTACAATATGATATATTCTGTCCAAGTTTTTTTTTACATAATTTACTCTGTAAGTAACCTTCCATACCTCCCAACTGTCCTGTTTTCAGAGGGACAGTCCCTCTTTTGACAGCTCAACCCGCAGTCCCTCTTTTTTACCGGAAAGTCCCTATTTTCTCTGCACTGAACAGCCAGAAAAAGAAACAATGTTTCTAACTTAATTGGCTTTTGGCAGAGAGTCCAGAACAGTCACAGGTGCAGATAAGATACTTTTCTAACAATTTTGAGATAAGCAAATAAGTAAGAAAACAGGTCCCTTGGGAAAAGTTAGATTCACAGCTATTCACAAAAATTGGCGTGGCCAAAATTTCGCTGCAGCAACTTTTGTGCACAATCCAAATGTTGCTCTCATTCTTAAGCTGGCCATAGATGTAAAGATTTTTAAAAGATCTTTTCGTTATCTTGAGACCACGATTATCTCGAAACGATCGTTTAAATGTACGATTTTTCTATCAACTAAAAAGATAATTTCAAGCGATATTGCCAGGAAAACTGAGGGGAGCTGTCTGCTTAGCCCTGCAGACATGGATAGATTGCACTGGGAACGATCAATTTTTTTTAACCTGGCCGATCAATTTTCTGACAGATGTTGGACGAAAAATCGTAAGATGTATGATAGTTCGATTCCCTATAACCGCACGATAATTTTACGGATTGGTCGGATTGCCCTGAAATCAGTCGTTCACCAACGAAAGATCTTTGCGTCTATGGGGACCTTTAAATAGAAATGTCTTTTGTATATTTTTTACATGTATATGGTCACAAATACTTTATACCATGAGAGACATTCATTCTGTGTATTAGGGATAGTTTTGTATACAGAACGTATTTGGGACAAAAGGCACCCCATAGACTGTTTCCCACTCTCTAACCATTCTTGAACCTTAACTTCTACCTCCTAACTTAATTTAACTGGACAAAGCACACACATAAGACTGAAAGGATATATCTACTGTTACAGGACCAGTAACAGAAATAACTTACCGAAACTCCGTTTGCGCTCCTCTTCAGAAAAGTCGATCGCGTGATCCATCGTGCGCCGCTCAATTTCTCCTCCCTGCCTTCCTTATAGCCAAGGAGGAGAAATCGAATGCTGCATGATGGATCGTCACCCTGTCACTTTTTCTCAAGAGGAACGCAAGCAAAGTTTCAGTAAGTTATTTCTAAATAAAGACTTTGTTATAAAGTGTTGGTGTTTTTTTCCGTAGTATACTAAGGAATTTTTTTCTTAAAATTTTTTATGTTACGGGTCCTTTAAGGGGCATGATAAGGTCCCTGACATTTCAAGTATACAGAGACCCTAACAGCCCCCACCAGCCCAAAAAAGTGACTATGGCATCTTATAGCAGCCCCTCTGGCATATGCAAGAATATAAAGATTTAAAGTCTGGGCATGGACATGAGTCATACCTACTCCTTAAGAGACATCCATACTACTGGAGAGATATCCATACTACTGAAGAGATATCCATACTACTGGAGAGACATCCATACTGCTGGAGAGGCATCCATACTACTGGAGAGATATCCATACTGCTGGAGAGGCATGTGAAATGAATACTGACATTAAGAGGGTTATTTTCTAAAATCCAAATTTATCTCATAATTTATTAAAAAAAAACTGCCAAACTCCGATACTGATTTTAGCTAATTTATTAATAAAAAACTTTATTTAATTGGATCGAGGAAAAACTCGATTAAATCGAGTGAAAACCTGAATTGCTCAAAATTTTCAGGCTTTTTCCTGAATCGCTCAAATTTTTTCGGGCATTTTTCCTGTATTGCTTGAATTTTTCGAGTTTTTGCCCAAAAAACCCGAAAAAGTCAGATTTTCAGGGCTAAACCCAGCACAGACCACAAAACCTTCAAATTGAGATAGGTGCATCTCCCATTGACTTATACAGGACCTTGACAGGTCTGAGATGATGGATTTTCGGATACAGGCTTTTTGCAGCATCAGGGTATAATAAATCTCAAAAAATTGAGCTTCTTCCTCCAAAAAATTTAGTTTTCTAGTGAAAAAAACCTCGTATTTTTCAAGATTTTTTTTTTAATAAATAACGCCCTAAATATTTGGCTTTGTACTTCTGAAATCACTGTGCCTATAACCAATACCTTAATCAAAAGGTAAAGTTTTTTCAGTAGAAGAGTATTCATTAAAGGTTGAATCTTTGATTTGATGTTGAAAAAAAATTTAATCACTTATAAAAATGTGTAACAGACTTCAACAAAATACAAGATACACTGCAAAAGCTTACGCAAAAGCTTACGCCATGCTATGCTATGTAAAATAAAGACCCACGCCCACAGTGACATCACAAAATGGGCAAGGCGGGGGCAGGCACAAGGCTATAAATTTAGGGGCTAGAAGCCAGAAGTACTAGGTCGTGGGTGGGAAGAGCAGAAGAAGAGCTAAACCCGGACCCGCCCATGACCCAAAGATTTTGTGCAGGAGCCGGCCCGAACCCGCCCAACCTGCTGGTCCTGGCCCGGCCCACACATCACTGATTCTTACTGCTGAGAGACTTGAAACATATAAACTGCTGGAGAGCAATGAGACATACATACTGCTTTTGAATGAAAAGACAATTCACAAGCTTATTGTGGTATTTTTTTAATTAAGGCATATTTATAAAGCTCATAAATAATTAAAACCAAAAATATAAACTGGCTTTAAAAAGCTAAAATTCTCCATTTACCATCATAACTCTTTACACCTATTTTTATTAATCATATTGACCTGTTGATTTGCAAATCCTGAATTCCATTTGAGAAACAGGTGAACTAAACCTTATCTTATCACATGACATTTTTAATGATCACGTGACTTTAGGCTAGAAGATGATCCTTTTTTTGGACAGTTTTCTTCTGCAAATTGCGGTTTGGATTTGGTTTAGGAATCATTTGTATTGGATTCAGTGGATTAATATTTTTCAATGGACTTTGCCCAGTGCAAAATGGTATAAAATACTGGCCTAAATCCATGTGTTATTGTGGTACATGTACTTTAAATATAATAGGGTAGGAACATTTCTACCTGCTGGGTAGAAATATTTTCGTGGGCTGCCACATAATATTGTGTTTAATTAATGTTTAAATTATTTTCTAGTAGACTTAAGGTATCGAGATCCAAATTACAGAAAGATCCCTTATCCAGAAATCCCTATTTCAAAAAATTCCAAATTACAGTCATTTGAATAAACTTTTGAAAAATTAAATTTTACAAGCGGATTTCCTTTTACCTCTGTATACCTTATTGGTATGGGATCAAGTACAAGGTACAGATATGGGACCTGTTATCCAGAATGCTCCGGACCTGCAGTTCTGCAAATAAGGTTTTTTTTCAAACTTTGTCTACTAGAAATCATTTAAGGGGCAGATTTATGAAGGGTCAAAATTTCGAATTTAAAAAACTTTGAAATGCTCATTAAAAAAGACCAACCGAAATTTAAAAAAAAAAACACGTTTTATTTTCGGATGAATAGTCCGTATTCGAAGTAATAGTGCATTCGATCTAATTCAAATCTAAGTTTTTTCCAAAAAAAAAACTTTGATTTTTCAAAGTCCACCAATTCTATGCATCCAATAAGGATTAATTATATCTTAGTTGGGATATAGTACAAGGTACAGTTTCATTACTACAGAGAAAAAGGAAATCATTTGAAAACATTTAGGGGCCCATTTACTTAGCTCGAGTGAAGGAATAGAAGAAAAAATACTTTGAATTTCGAATGGTCGAATATGGCTACTTCGACCATCGAATAGGTTACTTCGACCTTCGACTACGACCTCGACTTCGAATCGAACGATTCGAACTAAAAATCGTTCGACTATTCGACTATTCGATAGTCGAAGTACTGTCTCATTAAAAAAATACCCCCTAGTTCGCCACCTAAAACCTACCGAGGCCAATGTTAGGTCCCCATAGGCTTCCTAACAATTTTCTGATCGAAGCAAAATCCTTCGATCGATGGATTAAAATCCTTCAAATCGTTCGTTTCGAAGGATTTAATCGTTTGATCGAACGATTATTCCTTCGATCGTTCGATCGTATTAATAGCGCTAAATCCTTCGACTTCGATAATTAACCCTCGATATTTAACCCTATGTAAATCTGCTCCTAATTATTTGATTAACATGGAGTCTATGGGAGACGACCTTTCTGTAATTTGGAGCTTTCTGGATAACAGGTTTCCGGATAACAGGTCCTATACCTGTACTACAAATTTATTTTTCAGTTGAACTGAAGAGAGTTGGAAATACAGAAATGATGATTTACTTTTCCAGTACCTTTTATAGTTAGTGCCTAGACAGACAGATAAAAAGAAGCTAGCACAACTCATGGCAGTTTTTTTTACAGTGCCTCCAAATGTGAATCAAATTGATGTCTATGGTTAACCTGCCCACGAGCATTTAATCTCTAATTCCATTGCATCCAAAAGTACAGTGCACTATAATACTCATAAACGTAAATGTACAATAACCTGATTATGTTGCAGGCTACAAGATAGCATCACATCATAGTACAGGTATGGGGCCTGTTATCCAGAATGCTCGGGACCTGGGGTTTTCCGGATAATGGATCTTTCCGTAATTTGGGTCTTCATACCTTAAGTCTACTAGAAATTAATTTAAACATTAAATAAACCCAATAGGCTGGTTTTGCTTCCAATGAGGATTAATTATATCTTAGTTGGGATCAAGTACAAGCTACTGTTTTATTATTACAGAGAAAAAGGAAATAATTTTTAAAAATTTTGATTATTTGAATAAAATGGAGTCTATGGGAGACAGCCATTCCGTAATTCTGAGCTTTCTGGATATCAGGTTTCCGGATAAGGGATCCTATACCTGTATAAGTTATTGTTCTCAATAAGCCTATAAAAGAGCTTTAGACTAACCACATTATACCTCAAAATGTTACTTGACTTGTCCCTATGCAAACACACAAACAAATACGATTTCCTGCTTAGGCCCCATGAAGTTGCATGACTAGATACAAAGTATAAAATGGACACAAAACAGCTTGACGTGTAAGATCTGTCTATACTTAACATTCTTGTAAAGCAAAAGCCAAGACATTAAGGTGCTCCCCGCATTAACAGACCAGTTTTACTTTTTTACATTTGCACATATCTGTTCATTTACCACCTACAGCTAAAATCAAACTTGGCAGCAACAGTCCTATTGTATATGAGAAAGGATTGTATTACAAGCAAATATGGTTCAGGATGTGTAGTTGGTCACAGTGACATAAAAGAATTGTTTGCATGTCTCTGCCAATAATACGTCTTTCGGGCTATGCGCGAATGCTTTTTTTAAATGCATTTTTGGGGCTCCTTTAAAGAAGGAAAGACTTTGTGCACTTGGACGTGAGCACCACGGAGCGATCTACTTCCGGCTTCTTCTTTGTTCAAATTTCCCGGGGCAAATGCATGCACAGTTGAACGAAATAGCTGACTTTTTAGTTAAAGTTCGGCTTTTCGTTCTACTGCGCATGCGAAACTGCGCAAAGGAAAGAGGAAGCTGGAAGTGGATCGCTCTGTGGTGCTCACTGGTATAACCCCGGGCTGGTGCAGTTTTGTGCTGATAGGAGCACCGGCCCAGGATTTCAGGTAAGTCAATACAATCACTTGGGGGTGCCTAACATTTGGCACCCCCAAGTGCACGAAGCCTTTCCTTCTCCTTTACCCCCTCCTCACCATTACCCCTGAGATCTTCTTCTTGGTTTTATTAGCACTTTATCTTTACCTTTTGTATTGATTTGGATGGAAATCTGCATGTTCAATGTATTCACCTATTGAACAGCACTGGGAATATTTTATGCTTTCTAAACACTTCATACCAATACTTGAACAGGGTGACGTTACATAATATTCATGCTTAAATAAACACAAACACTTATATGCACCAGGTCTAAAAACCCACAGCAACCAGCCATCAGGTTAGTGACCTGTCAGAATATATCTTTGGTGTAAATATCCTCTGATAAAACATTTCAAACACTTAAATTAATACTAACCCCCCAATCAGAAAAACCCCATCCACTACCACCCAAATAGTGCCCCCTCCCTGCTTTCTCCCTGCATAGTGCATTAGTCAGGCCCTGTGGGTTCTGGCAAATGCCAGAGGGGCTGCTATAAGGTGCAATAGAAAGTCACTATTTAGTGGGCTGGTGGGGGCTGTTTGGGCCTCTGTGTGGGCTGATTGGGCCTCTGTGTACCCGAAATGCCAGGGCCTATTTTAGTTCTCTGTCTGGGCCTGGCATTAGTGCAAAAAGTGTCCCTGATTGTCAATCCCACTTCTCCATGCAGAGTAGCACAGTGGAGCTCAAGGGCGCCATCTTCCACATCTTCGGTTTTCTTCCGATTTCTTCAGATTCTCTTCCTTCTCTTCGGAAGGATAGAAAAAGTTGTCAAACCATGTTTGGTCCTCTTTTTGCACTCTTTTTAGCCCATCATGCTCTTCTCCTTTTAGCCTGTGGGCCGATCAGATGGAAAGTATATGAGATCGACTTGTCTATGGTCATCTTTAGAAGAGATACTCAGTAGGAGTGATGGAAATAAACTTAAAGTCAAGCAGTCTGATAAAAACTCCAGCCAAGCAAAGTGAAAATAACCTCTTTGCATGTAAATTAAGTACAGACTCAATGCTAGAGACATTTGGGTATATTTATCAAAGAGTGAAGTTAGAGATCGCCACAGTCTGCTAGCGTGAAAATAGACAAAATACTTTTGGGTAGTGGAAGGATATACAAGCACAAAACGACAGCTGATCGTCATGCAACAATGATTCAACAATAAACACGTCCAATAAACAGTTGTTTAAAAAAGAACTATCCTATTCCTTGCTTAAAATCAGCTCGAGTTAATTAGTCATCTCTGCCAATATAGAAGATGCTAAAATGATTACATTGGCTGAGCCCCGATTATTACCTTATTTCAAATCATAAGAGAGTAAATAAAGACTATGCACTGTTAATGTGTCCGTTTTGCTTTTTGGTCAGTAATGCTGGGTGATACAGTGAAGAATCTGTTTTTTGCAAGAAAATTAACTGTGTAACTGTGTCCCATGGCTGGAGTAGTCCTGTTTGTGATGGGCGAATTTATTCGCCAGGCGCGAATTTGCCCGATTTGCCACCAGTGAATAAATTCGCGAAACGCCCATGAAAATTCGCCCGAAAAAATTTGTCAAAAACGGGCGTCGGTTTAAAAAAAACGGGCGCCGGCGTCAAAAACGGGCGCTGGCGTCAAAAACGAGACACCGGCGCCGTTTCGTGAATTTTTCTGCGAATTTTCCGGCGAAGCAAAGCGGCGCAAATTCGCCCATCACTAGTGCTGTTAATGAAATCCCGGGTATAATTATCAGAGGCCAGAAATGATAAAAAGACACAAGAGGAAACACAGACTAAAATGTTGATATTTTTCATTAACAACTATATTTGTCGATTGGAATATTATGTCATGATAATCTGTTTGCAAAGGATTATGTTTGATTGTATAATAACTGATATATAATCAATATTGAAACTAGACAAGATTTTTGTTTTTCAAGATGTTTATTATCACAAATTGTTTTATATACAAATGTTGTGAAACAATAAAAATTTATTGATATAAAGAAAAGACACAAGAGGAAGACAAATACCATAGAACAACTAAAATCAAAATTTACAGATTCATGAAAATCTGTAAAAACCTTGGCAAATGATTGACAAAGCTAATCTATTATTATCTCTCTTCCCTTTTTAGTACCAAAAACGTGGACATTGGGCAAAGACCCTACAACACAGACATGAGAAGTTGATTCTGTGGTAACACAGCTGCACTCCTTCGTAGAAAGAATAAAGCGTACTATGCTGTAGTCAGAATATCAATTTTTTTCCGATGGAGAATAAAATACAGACACTGTCCTGTAGAAAATTTCTATTTTTCTTTATCATTCAGGTTGTAGCAGCTTTTTTCTTCTTCTCTGTTTCATTCCATGGCAAACGCAGAAATATTGCAATTGAGCCAACTGATACTGTTACTTCAAAGCCAGAGGAACCAGTGAAAATTATTCTTCTGTGGACTTGGCCCTTTGATTTTACGTTTCCCCTGAACCAGTGCCCGAGGGAATTTGATGGAACTGGCTGTTTCTTTACGCTCAATCGCAGCTTGTATTCAGAGGCAGCTGCTGTTGTTCTACACAGCAGAAATGTATGTTCAGATAGGAATCAGTTACCACAGGCCCCAAGACCCCCAAAACAATATTGGATTTGGTTTACCTTGGAGTCCCCAAGCCACAATCCCAACACAGGGTTTATGGAGAAACTCATTAATCTGACCATGTCTTATCGTGCTGACTCAGATATATTTACTCCATATGGCTGGTTAGAAAGGCATGATGGAAAAGAAAACTTCTCTATGCCCGTGAAGACAAAACTAGTAGCCTGGGCAGTCAGTAACTGGAACCCAAGTGCCAGAAGAATAAAATATTATGAGGAGTTAAAGAAACACCTCGCTATTGATATGTTTGGCGCAATGCATTCACCTCTTCCTAGAACACAACATATTGAAATTCTTTCCCGATACAAATTTTATCTAACTTTTGAAAATTCAATTCACGAAGACTACATTACTGAGAAGCTCTGGCATAATGCACTCACATCATGGGCTGTGCCTGTTGTTATGGGGCCCCCCCGTGATAACTATGAGCGTTACATACCCCCTGAGTCATTCATCCACGTAGATGACTTTCCAACTGCTAAGGAACTTGCTGATTATCTACACGCGCTTGATAAAGATGATAATAAATACATGCAATATTTCAACTGGAGGAAAATTCTAAAACCGATAGCGCCTGAGGGTTGGGACGTCCATTACTGCAAAGTCTGCAAAGCTTTAAAAGAAGCACCATCGTATAGGACTTTTCCAAGCATTACAAAGTGGTTTAAGTAAAACGATACACGTTAATGAATTGAACAATATATTGCTCCTATGAAATAACCCTTAGAACAGTATTTTAGTGGTGGTGGCTTACTTTCAGGTTAACTTTTAGCATGTTATAGAACAGCCTATTCCTAGTAACTTTTCAATTGGGTTTCATTTTTTATTTTTTAAATGACTTCTATTTTTTAAATTTCTTCTGATTCTTTCCAGCTTTTAAATGGAGGTCACTGACCACAGCAGCCAAAAGTGATTGCTCTGTGAAGCGACAATTTTATCGTTATTGTTACTTTTTATTACTTATCCTTCTATTTAGACCCTCTGCTATTCATATTCCTTCCTCTCTTTCAAACCACTGTTGGTTGCTTTAAATTGAACCCTAGCAACCAGGTAGCTGCTGAAATGCCAAAATGGAAAAGCTGCTGAACAATCCGCTAAATGATTAAAAAAGCACAAATAAGAAATCAGAACCAATTGCAGAACAGCACTCCGTATATAATAAAAGTTCATCAAAGGGGAACAACCTCTTTGAAGGCTTTGTTCAGTGTAAAAATAAAATGTGCAAAATGAAAAAATGTACAAAGGCTGGAATGACCGGATGTCTAACATAATAGCTAGAATGGTACTTTGTGCTTTGCAGCTCTCTGATTGGTTACAATCAGTAACCAATCACTGACTTGAGGGGGGCCATAACCATTTGCTTTTGAATCTGAGCTGCGTGCTAAGGTTCAAAAGCAAACAAACTGATCAGTTATATCCCATGTGGCCCTCCTTAAAGGGCATGTAAAGTCTAAAATAGAATAAGGCTAAAAATGCTGTATTTTGTATACTAAATATAAACATGAACTTACTGCACTACAAGCCTAATCAAACAAATGATTTATGCTTTCAAAGTTGGCTACGGGGGGTCACCATCTTGTAACTTTGTTAAACATCTTTGCAAGACTAAGACTGTGCACATGCTCAGTGTGGTCTGGGCTGCTTAGGGATCGTCATAAACAAAGCTGCTTGAGTTCTGCATGGCTGGGAAGTAAGGTGGGGGCTCCCCCTACTGTTCATAAGTATGATTGTTTCCCTGCTCAGCAGTTAGGGACCATCTGACAATTCCTATCCACAGCAGTAAATGAAGGGAGAATTTCACTGCATACAGTCAGGTTTCTTATAAAAACGGTACACATTTTTTAATTAAAGTATATTGGAGATAGGTTTATTTTTCATTAAAGAAAGTAAAAATGGGATTTTATTTTTTTGCCTCTAAATGCTCTTTAAAGTCGCTGACTAATTAAGAGATTAGAGAGCTGCAAAAGAGGAAGACGCATTCTGGCTATTACATTAGACATCCGGGCACTCTAGCCTTTATACATTATTATATTAGAAACATTTTTTATTTTGCACTGAACTGTTCCTTTCAGAAGTTGTAACGATAATACATAAAGGTGATAACATAATATTTAATCATTCATACTGAATCAATCTGAGAATCAAATGGGTTTGCATGGATCATGGAAGATAATGTAAAATATATTATTGAAAATCTGTTATTTTTTGTTTTTACAAAAGGCACATAGGTGTCTCCCACCCTCTCCCAGACACTATCTAACAACTGCATAACTTGTGCATAATTCAGAGGAGGAGGAGCATGCAACAGGGACCTGTCCTTACTGCCTGCCCTAAGGACAGTCCGGCACACTGAGAAGAGCACAACTTACCATGGGGCGCATGTGCTTGCTAAGTGAGCATTAAGAGACATGCCCTTATGCTCCTAGAACTTGCACCCCAGGTGTAAATCACCCCTTTTGGCTGTCAATGGGTATGTCCAATTACTAAGCCCAATGCTCTGGCATTTCTTGAGTGCGACCACTGTGCGATATTTTTGTGCGCGAAAATATCGTTGACAGTAACTTAAATTCACAATTTGCAAAACTGTTTTGTGAATTTTTTCTCCGCCACCAAAGGTGTGGCGTAATTCAAATGCCATTTGCGATTTTTGACGTATTTAAAAAGCTCTTATAGACATTTGCATTGCAAAAAAAACCCACAATTCTGTTTGCACACTCTAAATGTAACTATGCGCAAGGGAAATATATTCACTGTGAGAACCCATACCTCCCAACTGTCCCGTTTTGAGCGGGACAGTCCCGCTTTTGACAGTTCAATCCGCAGTCCGGCATTAGTACCGGAAAGTCCCTATTTCTCTGCACTGAACAGCCAAAAGAGATACAATGTTTCTTGCTTAATTTGCTCTTGTTTGTTGTTTGTGCTGGCGTTTGGTATATGTTTTAAGATTACAGAGAGTGTTTCTAATCTAGTAATAAATGCTGCTTATCCAGTACCAATTTTGGTCACAGCTCTGGGAAAACCACTTTAATTGTTTAGGTTTGGGTGAAATCCACTGAGCAATGTCTACCCAGTAGTTTATATATGATAACATATCAGTCTTATATTGCTATCCCTTTAACTAGATGGTTTTCCTCCTTGTGCAATACAAGTGCACAAGGGCTTGTGATGAACATACTTTTCCCTATTGTGTCAGGAAAAAGATTTTCATTATTTCTTGAGCTAAATAGGGCAAACAAGGAGTATGTAGCCAGGGCCAGCTGTGCCGAGGCTACTCGCCCCCTCCATGCATGTGCATGCCTGCACCTGAAAAAGGATAGAGCGATGGAGGGGAGAATGGAGAATGCAACGGAGGGGAGGAGAACGCGATGGAGGGGGGGAGAACGCAACGGAGGGAAGGGTGACAGGAGAGAGGAGAGAGTGACGGAGGGGTGGATGACAGAGGGGAGTAAGGGGTGCGAACCCGGCAAAGGGGTAGGCAGAAGACAATTTTGGAGGTAGCTGCCCAGCGCCCCTCTATCATTGCTCCCTAGGCAGCTGCCTCTTCTGTCTAACCCTAGTTCGGGTCCTGTTTGAAGCTAATCCATGTTTGGTTATTAAAAGGCAGAGATTTAGGTTATCAGCATAGATACCCCTTCCGCGATCCTTTGTTGTGACTGTTTTGTTAGCAAGAGTTCATTATGCAGGGGAATCTGTACCCTGGTGATCTAAGTATCTACATTACAAGAACCAGAGATGGAGTGGCTTCAGTTTCCCTGTTTATCAATAGCATATTTCTTTTTAAAAACATAAAACTTTTACATAAACAGGTATGGGATCTGTTATCCAGAATGCTTGGGGCCTGGGCTTTGCTGGATAAAGGATCTTTCCGCAATTTAGATCTCCATACCTTAACTCTGCTAGAAAATCATGATAACATTTAATAAACCCAATAGGCTGGTTTTGCTTCCAATAAGGAATAATTATATCTTAGTTTGGATCAAGTACAAGCTACTGTTTCTTTATAACAGAGAAAAGGAAATCATATTTAAACATTTGAATTATTTGAATAAAACTGAGTCTTTTTGTAATTCTGAGCTTTCTGGATAAAGGGTTTCCAGGATAACTGATCCCATGCCTGTATTCTATTTATACACGGTATAATATTATTTTGCATATACAATTAAACTCTGTATTCAACTATTTTTATTACTTTTTGCTCTAAGACTAAGATCATATAGGCTGTTTCTTAGCCTGCACTGAAACAGCCTCTCTGCTTCTATTTCCTAGCTTCTGTGTCTGCGCCCGGGCTATTGGTATTTAGGGTTCAAATATAATTTGTTATTTTTAGTTGATAGAAGAAAAATAAACAATGCCTTTGAAATGTCAAAACTTTACTGACCTGGTTGAATTTTCTTTCACAAAAGTCTGAAAGGAATCCAGTGTGAATAAAACACAAGATGGCATTAGAAGGAAAAGAACAATACCTTTTGAAACAAGTAAATAGAAGAATGCATGTAATAAATTGTTGATTTAAGCCACGTGGTATGATTTAATATTGTTTTGTCAAAGTAACCTAAGATTTCCAAACCTACCAGCGTATTTGTGGAATTCCACTTCTGTATCACGATACGGCCCTCGTAATATCTCATGAAGTAACATATTTTTTAGATACACAAAAGTGCAACTGATTTGGAAAGCTCCACTGAATGTGCCAATTTAAGGGGCAGATTTATCGAAGTGAAATCGAGGGAATTTTTCGAAGTTCAAAAATTCTAAATTCAAAGTAATTTTTGGATACTTCGACCATCGAATAGGCTACTAAAACTTCGACTTCGATCTTCGATTCAAAGTAAAATTATTCGACTATTCAACCATTCGATAATCGAAGTACTGTCTCTTTAAAAAAACTTCGACTTCAATACTTCGCCAACTTAAACCTCCCGAAGTGCTATGTTAGCCTATGTGGACCTTCCAGAGCATATATAAGTTTCTTGTATTCGAAGGAAAATCTGACAATCTTACGATAAAATCTTTTGAATCGTACAATTCGACGTACAATCGGAGTACGATCGTACTATGATCGGAATACGATCGTAAGATGCAAAAAATCCTACGAATTCGACTTCGAACTTTGTAGTATTCAATTCGATGGTCGAATTTCGAAGTATTTTCCACTTCAAAATTCGACCCTTGATATGTATAGTTTTATGCAGATTTCTGATCAAACCCTAGCCAAAGGGCTACAGCCATGATCCCCCTGGCTTGATCAGTCCATGCTTAGAAGGACCTTAGTACATATCTGGTTATCTAGTTACATCCCCATTGTTCTGCTGAGGGGCTTCTCTGGGGGGGAGGGGGGTGATATCACTCCAAGGGGTATATTTATCAAAGAGTTAAGTTAATAGTGAAGTTCCGCCACTAGAGTGAAATTCCGCCACTCTCCATTCATGTCTATGGGATTTTTATAGGCGTATTTATCAAAGGGTGAACTTTCACTTCACCCATTGATAAATAAGCCTTTCAAAATCCCATAGAAATGAATGGAGAGCTGTTGAATTTCACTCTAGTGGCGGAACTTCACTCTTTGATAAATTTACCCCGAAATTGGAGTGCACCAGTAAAGAGCAACTGGAATCAGAGCACAAGTCACATGAGCAACACTATTAAAGGACCAGTAACATCAAAAAATATATTTTTTTAAAGTAATAAAAATATAATGCAGTGTTGCCCTGCACTGGTAAAACTGATCTGTTTGCTTCACAAACACTACTATAGTTCATATAAACAAGCTGCTGTGTAGCAATGGTGGAAACTGAAAAAAGGCTATATGGGACAGGTTAAAGGATGAGTAACATCAAAAAATTACAAATATAATCCAGTGTTGCCCTGCACTGGTAAAACTGATGTGTTTGCTTCAGAAACACTACTATTGTTTATATAAATAAGCTGCTGTGTAGAAATGGGGGCAGCCATTAAAAGAGAAAAGGCTCAGGTTACACAGCAGATAACAGATAAGCTCTGTAGAACATAATGGTGTTATCTGTTATCCACTATTTATCCTGTGCCATATAGCCATTTTTCAATTTCCGCCATTGCTACACAGCAGCTTGTTTATATGAACTATAGTAGTGTTTCTGAAACTAATTTTTTGGTGTTACTGTTCCTTAAAGCAGATAACACCATTATGTTCTACAGAGCTTATCTGCTGTGTAACCCGAGCCTTTTCTCCTTTGAATGGCTGCCCCCATTGCTACACAGCAGCTTATTTATATAAACTATAGTAGTGTTTCTGAAGCAAACACACCAGTTTTATCACTGCATTATATTTGTATTAATTTAAAACACTAATTTTTTTGATGTTAGCGTTTCTTTAACTGATGCATTTAAACAAAACATGTTTTCCCATGACAGAATCCCTTTATCCTTGAAAGAAGTAGCCCAGTGCCAATTGAATTCAGGTCCTAATATCAGCCCTTTCTTATTTTCATCATCGGCATATTCAACAGAATCAACACCTACTTACTATATCTGTTTTGTAAGAATGGGCCATATGTATGAGGTTCCATAGTGGGACCTCTCCATTGTAAAACTGTGCCAAGATAAACTACAACCTCTGGCTTCAGAAGACACAAAGGCATCCATTCAGATTAAAAAAAAGAGGTTCCATCTTGAATTAAAATGTTTTACAGAAAAAGCTGTGTAGTTTTGCAATTATCTCCCTAAATGGGTGGACTGTAAGATACAATAGTTAGCTTTGAGAAACAGTTGTATGTCTTTTTAGCAAGCGAGTAAATTCAGGGTTAATAATATTATCGTTTAGCACATGGTTGATTCAAGGACTGGTTTTGACCCTCTTGGGAGTCAAATAGAAATTGTTTTCCCATCTGATGCAAACTGAAGATAAATATATAAAGATGATTTTTTTTTGCCTTTCTATGGATCAACCAGGAGTCAATAAGGATTGTTTTAGATAAAAGTTTTTTCTAAAAGAATAGCTAATTCAGAAGGTTCCATAGGTATTATCATCACCGGCAAGTTTGTGGTTTTTTTTGTTGTTTGCTTCAGTAGTACTTCAATTAGGGGAAGTTCCTCTTAAAAGAACTACGGGGCACATTTACTATTGGTCCAATATCGAGGGTTAATTAACCCTCGATATTCGACCGCCGAAGTAACATCCTTCGATTTTAGGATTTACCGCATTTCCATCGATCGAACGATTGAAGGAAAATTGAAGGAGAATCGAACAGTTCGAAGGATTTTAATCCATCGATCGAACGATTTTCCTTCGATCAAAAAAAGCTAGGAAAGCCTTTGGGGACCTTCCCCATAGGCTAACATTGATGCTCGGTAGGTTTTAAGTGGCGAAGTAGGTGGTCGAAGTTTTTTTTAAAGAGACAGTACTATCGAATGGTCGAATAGTCGAACGATTTTTAGTTCGAAACGTTTGATTCGAAGTCGAAGTCGTAGTCGAAGGTCAAAGTAGCCAATTCGATGGTCGAAATTCGAAGTATTTTTTATTCGAATCCTTCACTCGAGCTAAGTAAATGTGCCCCTAACTGTTCTGACTTGGCTTCTATTGTTTTTCTGACTTTGCATGGTGATTCAAATGACAGAAACATCCCTTATCTGGAAACCCCCAGGTCCCAAGCATTCAGATAAGAGATCCTACAACTAATATGCTTTACTAGCCTATTAGGTAATCATGGATTTTGTTTGTCAGTTTTAATATATAAATTAAAAATTATCTGATCCATTTGAGACAATAAAATACACCCTGTCCCAATCTAACATTCACCTTTCCCCCATGGCCTGTGACTCACTTCCACAGTAATGTTATGACATGAGTCACATTTTCTGCTCAACTAAATAGACCAAGAATATTCTCTTTTTTGTTTTTTTCATGAAAATATACATGGGGAAATGGAATGGAAAATGACCACTGTTCAGCACCCTGGACAGCTAAACAGCTAAGTGAGATACAATCCTGCTGTGGGAGACATTGGCGTCCATTTACTTAAGTGCGGTAAAAATCCATACTCTGCAAAATGTTCCCACAAACCACTGAAAAATTCTGGTGTTGTAATTCACATACATGCAACATAAAGACATATTTGGTGCGACTGATCTCCATTACTGAATACTTACTGGATCTCAGTTCATTATACAACAAGAATTATTGGCATCAAATTACTACTAGATCCAGCTCTGGTTTTCACCAACTCAACAGATGCCAGACTGTCATTCCAAGATACAGAATACTGCGAAAAAAAATTACGATCTTTTGCAGCCTATCACCCTGAAAAACTGAAAAGTCGCCAGCGTTTTTTGGGACCTAGAAAAATTAAATTTTTTTTTGAGGAATTCCTATCTACTCTATTGCACTTTGCCTGGTCTGAGGTGGCGAAGGCAAGTCTGGCACAAGAAGTAACGTTCTTTGAAATCCGCATCTTAGTGAATTTGCGTAGTTATTTCCATTTGCCAGAGTGAAAATTCGGCTGGAGTGCGAAGTAACGCTAGAGTCTATCTCCTTTGCTAGCGAATTTATGCCAGCGCCCGTTAGTAAATCGGCGAATTCCCGAAATGACGTCACACTGGCGAATTTTCACCAGCATTAGTCACTTCGCCCTTTAGTAAATTTGCCCATATGGGAGATGGCCTTTCTGTAATTCAGAGCTTTCTGGATAACAAGTTTCCATATAACGGATCCTATACCTGTACAACCCCCCCAACGGGAAGGGACTAAGCACCAAATTCAATTCCATAATGTGAATGGTAGAACTCTGAACCTATTACAACAACACATAGAAAGCTTTCACAGACATGGACATGGACAGCATGTTCAAATCAACAACACTATAGATATGAGTATTTACTCTTCTTTACCGTATCGGACTGGGACAATGGAAATAATGGCATCACAAAAGCACAGTTCAGCGGTTTACAATCAGTGTAAAAAAGCGTAAAATGTTCATGTACAACCATAAATCTTACAATGGCATACACATATTTAAGTTTAAACATTTTCCAGTATCCATAGCTGCCAGACAGAAAGGTGTTGTTTGAATGTACCATTTTTCCTAGCAATCAAATGTTCTACTGCCTGTGTTTTCCCATTCCGGGTAAGTAGGTGGGATTGTTTCCTTCCAGTGTTGTGCAATAAGTCTACGGGCCTGGAACTACAGTTTAAGCATGATTTTTTGGGCTGGGCGAGTTAGCTGGTTGGGAGGATCCATCCCCATAAGGTACCATTTTGGATCCAGCGGGATCTCAAACCCCAACAATTTAGTAATTCTCTCTTGTATTGCTAGCCAGTATGGTTTTATTTTGCTACATGACCAGAAGGTATGTAATAACGTATGTAATAACGTCCCCTCTTCCTGGTTACATCTTAAACACATGGGGGAGATCATTGCTATTTTGTGACCCGTTTGTTCCTGCTTGAACACTTCTACCACTGAGGATACAGACAACTGAGTGTTTCTAAAATTGAGGGATCGTTGCGCCGCTTTCTGAATTTTATAGTAGGTAAACCATTGTGAGTTAGGTATTGAGTAGGTCTCTTTTAAGTGGGCGAAGCAGGCTATACCCTGATCAGTCCATACCTGCCCTAGGGTATAAATGCCAGCTTACAACCAGGATTTAGGTTGGGTTAGTTTATCAAGTGGGGCAAGCTTTTTATTACGCCAAAGTGGTGTAAGTGGGCCCAGATTCTCGGCTTTAATAGTATGGTTTGCCAAGGTGAGAATGTACCTCTGGGAAATTAATATTGGGTTTTTAATGGGTTTAGAACACCCTGGGCTTGTAGTCTCTAAAGCATGTATTGGAGGTAGCTCTGTCTGCAGTACCTCCTGCCAAAGCTGGTATAGTGCCTCCTATTTATCTGAATGTCTAAGGGTCCATACTTGTGATAGATGTGATGCCAGATAATAAAGCTGCATATCCGGTAGGGCCATTCCCCCTAATTCTTTTGGCATGTGAAGGGTTGCAATGGAAGTCTGCTTCTAGATTTATCCCATAGACACTGCCTAAAGATCTGTGTTAGCTCAGTAAAAAAGGGCTTTTGTATTTTAATAGGTGTCTGCCATAACATGTACAAAATTTTTGGCGCTGTCATCATTTTAATGAGCTGTATACGCCCTGTTGGGCCCAATGGAAGTTGTTTCCAGACTTGAAATTTATCACGCATATAAAATTTACTATGCATATAAAATGCTGATACTGGTAAGGCCACCTTGACTCCCCAGAGGAGGAGTGAGTGGCATTATTGTAGGAAAACTCTGCCCAGGGCAACAATTCAGCCCAAAAGGAACTCCTCTGTCAGATACAATGTTAACAGGGAACCCATGTAACCTGAAAATATGAGAGATAAACAGATCGGCTAAGGTTTTGGCAGAAGGGAGGTGTGGAAGGGGAACAAAATGGCTCATCTTACTAAACCTATCCACCACCACCCAAATTACAGTTTTACCCTGGGAAGGAGGCAGATCTACAATGAAATCCATCAAAAGATGGGACCATGGCTTCTCAGGGATTGGTAACGGATTCAACAGACCTTGTGACAATTGACGAGAGGATTTAGACCTTTGACAAATTGGACAAGAATTTACAAAAACCTTAGCATCCTGTTTAAAAGAAGGCCACCACACATGACGGGCTAACAAAGAAATAGTTTTGGAAATGCCAGGATGCCCAGCCATTTTGGAGTTATGAACCTCTTCGAGAACTTGTTCCCTCAACTCCTCAGGCACAAACATTCTCCCAGAAGGAGTGTCTGCAGGAGCAGAAGATTGGACAAGGGACATGTATTGAGATTGGGCTCTTGTTCAGTCTGTAGAGTGATTAAACTGACACACACAAGTAAAACAAACATAAGAGATTTATTGATACGTAGCTGAGGGACCCCTCCATAAAATGGCTCAGCAGCAATTCCAACATAACCAGGCACTCTGAATTCCAGGCAGAAGTCAAAGAGCCTCCCCCCAAATGAAGCTTTATATATGTTTCCGCCACACAGGATATAAGAAGATTTATACATTTTATCAGCTAGCATACTATATATGGTAAAAACTACACTTAGCATACTATATATGGTGAAAAACAAGCATTAACTAGTGTCACATTCATTGAATTGCCAAAAGCTCTAGACGCCATCTTTAAGGTGTTGTTCTATTCTCTCTATCTTCTGCTCTCTGAATCACTCATTTTCCTTACATTCCACCCCTTGATTCACAGAGAAGTATGATAGGAAATCAATTCAAAAGCATTGACACGTATGGGCAATAGCTGACGCTTGTCAGATATGGTACTAGCCTTGATACATTAAATCAGTTTCAGAATAATAGAAAAAGCTAAACATAAGCATAAAATAAATAATTGACCATCCTTAGCAATAGCTCTAGCTTTTTTCTACAACAGTTTAACCTACTCAATGTGGCTTAGAATGACATCCTCATTATTAGGGATGAAGGAACATGCACCCACTTGTTCAGAATTTCATGCCCCCCCTATCAAGATGCAAACCAAGTCCATATCAAATCATCAGTAGTAAATAATTTGTGTCTTATTCTATGGAAAACTTTGTTTATCCACCAAATCTGTATCTTTTATAGTTCGTAGTCCAATAAGCAAGTCCTTTCATATGATTTTCCTTCCAATAATCCATCCATGAAGCATTAACCACTGAAGAGAAATTAAGAACAGTCCCTTAGTTCAGTCCATGTTAATGATGCCCCCCAACAATTAGATTCATTTTGCTGCTTTGCAGTCTGTATAAGCATTTGTAGAATCGAGTTCTCTTGCTATAAACCAAACGTTATATCACATCAGAGCTCACAAATCATCAGAAAAGGTATAACCATGTTGCCAGCCATGTTTTTAGGATATTGACCTCTCTATTCATAGTAGGCTGGAAGATAAAAGAGGATTAGTATCTTCTTCACACACATCCAAAAAGATGTTACATAACGCCCTGCACATATAATAGACAATTCTCCCAAACAGTTCTCCCGAACAAGTTCAGTTTCCCTTTTCACACAATCATTATTAGCTTGAAACACACATTTACTCTCAGCAGTATATTCCATGATCCCATTATCCACCCATAACCATACCTTGTTCCACCCCCTGAGTGTATGAGTTGGAGCCAAAAGTTTTACCTGCTGTTTTAACAAACCATTAATGTATTCAGTTAATCCTGTGACTTGCGGATAATATGAAATAAGAAACACTCAATATACTCCTTGTTGAGATGCCCAACCCAGTAAAATTAGTCCCATTGTCTGTAGTGTTCCATATGCTCTAGAAAGTTTATGTAATGAATATCTTTTCTTCACTTTCTGACATACAGGGCATTGTTGCACAATGTCTTTAGCAAGTACAGTGATTAAAGGTATTCCTTTATGCTTTGCATAGTCCATAGCTCCTTGAACCACTCGATGTCCAGAGTGCTCATGTGTCCGTTGGCCTAAAATATGTATCACAGTCAAAGCTCTGAACACTATCCATTCATCTGTATATATATTCAACAAACCTTGTGTTTCCTCCAGTACAGAAACTACTGCCATTAATTCAGCATATTGGCTAGATCCACCCACTCCAGTTGGATGGGCTGTAGGTTGGAAAGCAGCTGTAGTCCAGACGTGTTGTTGTCTGGCAGCAATAATAGTGACAGATCTATCTGTAAACAATAAAATGAAGTCCTCCGATGTCACTGCTTCCTTTATGGTAGATGGAGAAAGTGTCAGTACGGATTGCTCAAAGATATCACATCCAAACTGTACTAATCCAGATAACTGCTGTGACACTTGAGATGATTCACTTGACACTCCCCCCCTTACTTGTACATACAATTTCCCCTTATGGAAAGTGAGTTTCTGTGCAAAAGCTGCACACAAGTTCATTTTATTACCATTTGCTCATCCAGATATCGCTAAATCAGTCCCGACTGTGACAGGTACATCCATAATAGTTCCTTCATGGGGTTGCAGGGCAGTGTACAGTACAAGGAATTGTTTTTCTTCCATAGCAGTTTGCAGGGCACTTGTGTCCTTTTCCCTCAACTGAAAAACAGTCTTTTTCCTTGTAACAAAGTAAATTGAACAAACAGTCAGTAGCACATAACGTATCCAGTAATAAAACAGTCCAGTGATGTGCTGTGCCTCTATTATACAGTCCAAAACCAGTTGTGGAATAACTTTGATTGGGCCAGTCCATATAATAGTCATGAAAGTCATACTTTGAGCCAGTCCTTGATTTGTAACCAAACTGGTAAATCCATCAGTCACTTGTTCCACGACTGTTACCATTTCTTTCACTGATACGGCCAAAGGAGACTCTACTTTATCCACTTCTCTGTAATCAATGGTTAAAAGCCAAGGGCTATCTGTCTCTTTTACTGGCCACATTAGGGCACTGAATAGACTGACTACCAGTCTGAAAACGCCCACCTCCACCATCATCTCAGTTGCCATTGTTATCTCCTTTTGACCACCTGGAAAGTGGCATTGTTTCAGGTTCACTTGGTTTGGTGGAGGTGATATGTGAATTGGAGTCCATTCAATGTTGTCATACACAATGGGCATTACAGCATTTATAGTGAAACTCTTGACTCCAACAATAAATGTTCCCAACCATATAACCACATTTTTTACCTTCAAAATATCCATTCCCACAATATTATCTGGTACTAAGGAAATGAAGATTTGTGCTTCAAAAATAAGACTTTTACCTAATTGCATTCCATCAGGTACAGCAACAGCAGCTTTGCCTCCCAACCCTTCAGTCCTTGCAACTGCATTTTGTTGGTCTGGCTGAGCTGTACCTTGGAATGAGTTGTGTCCCTGCCAATATAAAGTGACTGGTATGTAAGGGCATGGATCCCCAGGTTTCATAGCATTGGTTTTTGTTATGGCAGGCCCTGAGAATCTGCCACCCCTTCAGTCTACTGGCTGTGGCAACTGCCAACCCTTCCCTTCTGTGTGTTTCATGTCATTTTACAGATTCTTACACTCTGCATATGGCGATGTGGAGGGAAGAGTTAATGGGGTTGGGCTCAACTCCTCATCTAAATCAATCATAGGAGGAGCTGACAGAGTTAATTCCTCAACATCACTGAGGGCAACCTTTTTAGGTTTGGCTGGCCTCAACGTCCCCTTTGCTGTTAGTTCCCTCCACATAGCGAGCAGAATTTTAGTCTCCTTTCCATCAATAGTTTCTATTGGAACACCACTATTTAGCAAATCTAGAAAAATTTGTCTGCGAGTAATTTTAACACGTGTATGTCCCTCCTGGCCCCCCTTAGCTAAACTCCGTTGCTGTTTCCTTTCACTTCTGTCAACATTCATTTCTCCCATTTGACCCAAGAGCACAGCCGCATCATAAATTGTACTTCCTTCTTTTGCTTCTAAAGCACTCAACATAGTGAAAAGAGGGGCTTTTAACTGTTCTGGGGCTGTGATAAGCAATTTCCTTTTGATCAATGGTGTAAAAGCAGCCATGTCAGGACCCCCCCAGTCAACCACTACATGTCCCACCCCTCTGTCAGGTAAAGGATCGGGAGAGATACCAGACATACATCCCATTGCTCTCAGTCTTTGCATCCCCTCTGTTGTAACTTCCCAGGGGGACTGGTCTATTAATTCATAGGGACTGTCTATAGTCTGTGCAATAGAATCCCTAATTAAATGCAATAAGGAAAATGTCCCAGTTGTGTTACGACCACGTTTTATGTATAAACGCACACAGGGATCCTTGGCTACACTTCCTAAACCTACTGCTTCTCTGTCCGTCAGCATAATACCATCACCTCCTAAATCCTAGACACGTAAAACCCATTCCAGTAATCCCTCTCCAACCTTTTGTATAAACTTTTGCCCAATTTCAGTTAATTCACTAGCTGACAATGACCGAGTTTCCTCAGTCAACTGTTGCTCAGCTGACACATCCCCTCCCGATGTGGAATATGTGTGTTCTGCCTGCTCTCCACTTTCCTCCCTCACCTCTCTCTTTTGTCTATGAGTTACAATGGGTCTGACCTCACAAATGTCATCATCCATCCCCTCTTCAGACCCTGACCATTCATTCACCCCCTCCCAATCCTGAGAGGTTATCAAAGCCCACACTTCTACGTGATTTCTAACGAGCTTCTGCTTCTTTCTCCTTCTTTTCCTATTAACAGTCTTTATAATATACTGTTCAAACTGTGCAGCTAACTGTTCCTTTTCTTGCTCTGCATTCTGACTGCATAACCTTAAGAGTTGCAATTGGTCTTTGACAGTTTGAAGTTGTAACTCTAAATCCTGTATCTGCTTAGTCTGTTGCTCTAACACTTGAAAACACAACCAACCCACCTCTGCAGCAGCTCTACTTTCCCTCTTATCATACTTTGAGAAGTCAAGATTGGCTACTACATACTTTGGGTTAGCCACCTCAATGGCGGGGGAGTACTTAGCACATTCCCGGGCTACTGATATCCACTGTCCTGTGACAGACACCCAACTGGGCAATATCCCCGTTCTCTCACTAGTGCTTTTCCCCACCCCTTTCAGCCTTTTTATCCACGACATTTTTTTAAGAATGTCTCCTATTCAAACAGTAATTACAAATACACAATACACAAAGAATACCTACTATCCCCAGACCTAGACAAGGAAAAGAGGTAGGGTTGACACACAGAGTAGACAAACAGACACCGTCAGTTATCAAATTACAGACCCCACGCTCCTGGTACCAAATGTATTGAGATTGGGCTCTTGTTCAGTCTGTAGAGTGATTAAACTGACACACACAAGTAAAACAAACATAAGAGATTTATTGATACTTAGCTGAGGGACCCCTCCATAAAATGGCTCAGCAGCAATTCCAACATAACTAGGCACTCTGAAGTCCAGGCAGAAGTCAAAGAGCCTCCCCCCAAATGAAGCTTTATATATGTTTCCGCCACACAGGATATAAGAAGATTTATACATTTTATCAGCTAGCATACTATATATGGTAAAAACTACACTTAGCATACTATATATGGTGAAAATCAAGCATTAACCAGTGTCACATTCCTTGAATTGCCAAAAGCTCTAGACGCCATCTTTAAGGTGTTGTTCTATTCTCTCTATCTTCTGCTCTCTGAATCACTCATTTTCCTTACAGGACAACAAGGTGGAGAGGTCAGAATCCAATGCGGCTACAATCAACTCCCTAGGAATGATGGGGATGCACTCACTAGAGTCAGAGGAGGTAGATTCAAAACTCCTAGAGAGTGCATCAGCTTTGGTGTTTTTAGATCCAGGCCTATATGTTAAAGAAAAATTAAACCTGGTGAAGAACAATGCCCATCTAGCTTGCCTAGGGTTTAGCCATGTGGCCGATTCAATGTAAAGCAGGTTTTTATGGTCTGTATATACGGTTACCATATGTTTAGCACCTTCAAGTAGATGCTGCCATTCCTCAAAGGCCCACTTGATAGCCAACAATTCCCTGTTCCCAATATCATAGTTTGCCTCTGCAGGTGAAAACTTCCTAGAGAAAAAGGCGCAGGGATGTAACTTGTTGGGAATCGGGTGCCTTTGGGAAAGGACTGCCCCAGCACCCACTTCAGAGGCATCTACCTCCACAATGAATGGTAAAGCAGTATCAGGATGCTGCAAAATAGGGGCAGAACTGAACTCTTTTTTGAGGCGTTCGAAAGCTTGAACTGCCTCTGGGGGCCAAATACTAGGGTCAGCACCCTTTTTGGTCAAGTTGGTGATTGGAGCAACTACCAGGGAAAAATTCTTGATGAATTGGCAGTAATAATTTGCAAAACCGAGGAATCTTTGGGTTGCTCGTAAAGAAAGGGGTTGGGTCCATTCCAGGACAGCTCTCACCTTCCCTGGATCCATCTCAATACCCCTGTTAGAAATGTTAAAACCCAAAAATTGAACAGAGGTACTGTAACTTCAAAAGTACACTACTCAAGTTTTGCATACAGATTATTCTCTCTCAGTCTAAGTAAAACCTCACAAACATGATTCCTGTGTTCAACTAGATTAGAAGAGAAAATAAGAATGTCATCAAGATAGACCACTACGAATATCCCCAGCAGGTCCCGAAAGATGTCATTGACAAATTCCTGGAACACTGAGGGGGCGTTACAAAGACCGAATGGCATTACCAAATACTCGTAGTGGCCATCCCTGGTGTTGAACGCTGTTTTCCACTCATCCCCCTCCCTGTTTCGAATCAAGTTATAAGCCCCCCTAAGATCAAGCTTGGTAAAGACTTTTGCATTTTTAACTTGATCGAAAAGTTCAGAAATTAGAGGGAGAGGATAGCGATTTTTTATGGTAATCTTATTGAGCCCCCTATAATCAATACAGGGACGAAGACCACCATCTTTTTTCCCAACAAAAAAGAAGCCCGCCCCCGCAGGGGAACTAGAAGGTCTGATGAAACCCCTTTCTAGGTTCTCTTTTATATATTCTTTCATTGCCTGGGCTTCGGGCAATGAAAGAGGATAGGTTCTACCACGAGGAAGAGTTGACCCAGGGACAAGATCTATAGGGCAGTCATACTGCCGGTGTGGGGGTAAAGTTTCTGCTGCCTTTTTAGAGAAGACGTCAGCAAATTTTGCATATGCAGCAGGTAACCCCTCAAGAGATGTAGTTGCCACTACAGAGGTAAAGCATACCCCACCACACATAGTACCCCATTGAACCACCTCCCTTGAGACCCAGTCAATCAGAGGGTTATGCCTCTGGAGCCACGGTAACCCCAAAATAAGAGGAGAGGAAGCACCCTCTATGAGGTAAAAAGCTATCTCCTCACAATGCAAGTTATTAACACACTATGGGGCATGTTTACTAACATTGGAGATAAATATCTGGAGAGATTTCTGGAGATGTTGCCCATGGCAACCAATCAGCAATTAGATTTAAACAGCCATCTATAACTTAGAAAACAAAAGCAAAGATCTGATTGGTTGCTATGGGCAACATCTCCAGAAATCTCTCCAGATATTTATCTCCAATGTTAGTAAACATGCCCCATGGAAAGAGTTACCGTCTCCTTAGAGATTACACCTGACCCTAAGGGTCTTCTGTCCACAGCCATTATTCTCATGGAAGCATTTAGAGGAACTACAGGAATACAGAATTTAGCTGCAAAAGCATTATCCAGAAAATTACCCTCCGCCCCTGAGTCCAAAAATGCGGACACCTTAACAGAGCCCGTAGGCCAGGTTAGTTTAACTGGTAATAAAACCTTAGAGGAAGATTGGGGAGAGGAAACTCCTGCTCCCAAATGGAGCTCCCCTTCTCCATTTAGGTTAGGGAGCCTCCCTTTCCTCCTAGGACATAGGTTCAAGAAATGACCCTTCTCCCCACAATAAATACATAAACCTTGGGAGCACCTGAGTGCCTTTTCCTCAGGAGTTAGATGAAAAATGCCTAACTGCATAGGTTCCTCCTGAGGTAAAGGCACAGAGAGGTCTGAAAACTTAACATTGGTCACCATATTAGACTTAACATTAGTAACCCCAGAATAAGTAGAAACACCCCTCTCACCCCTTCTTTAACTTTGTCTCCTATCTACCTGGATGGCCAGAGACATAAGATCGTCCAGGTTGGAAGATAGGGGGTAATTTACAAGACTATCCTTTACTGAGTCAGATAATCCCAAACGAAACTGACTCCGTAGAGCCAAATCATTCCACCCCGTTTCCACTGCCCACCGGTGGAACTCGGTGCAATACACCTCCGCATCCCTTTTCCCCTGGCGCAACTTAAGAATCGCGGAATCGGCTGAAGATGCACAATCCGGGTCATCGTAAAGAATGGCCATGCTGTTAAAGAAGGTGTCTAGGGAATAACGAGCAGGGTCTGAAGAAGGCAGCCTGAGGGCCCAAATTTGGGGGTCACCCAATAACAGGGTCATTACAAACCTTACTTCCTCCTCACCAGATGAGAATGAGTGAGGATGGAAACTAAGGTACAATTTACATGCCTCTTTAAAGACAAAAAATTGAGTTCTGTCCCCGCTAAATTTCTCGGGGAATACGATTTCGGGTTCATGGGGCCTAGTAGTGTTGCCCCACATGGCAGAAGAACCCACAGGAGGAGTAGGATCGAGGACTGGCAGCTGCTGCGGAGTTTGCGGAGTCTCCAGCTGATGGGTTAGATCATGATAACCCTGCAGAAGGAAGTTCTGCTTCCGCTCGTGGTCCTCCAAGCGCTGTAACAAGGTGGAAAGAAGCGCTTCGGTGGAAGTTGGGGAAACTGAAGCGGTAGGAGAAGCAGCAGCAACATCGTCATGACTTTCAACCTCCATGGCCCGTGATAATGTCACGGCCGGCACCCGATACCAGAACAAATGCCAAGCACCCTGGTCTCGGCTCGGTTTCACCAGTAGTGTGACCACCGTTGAGCTTCGGGAGGAGCCCTCAGCTTACTTGGGTGCCACCTGGACTTAACGTGGGGTGCAAGGCGAGGTGTTCTGGCTGGCGAAGGGGCACGGCTGTTAGCAGAGTCTTTTGGGCCGAAGGTCATGGTACAAATGGAGCAGGCAAGAGAATCGTCAGACAGGCAAGGTCGAGGCAGGCAGACATCAAGAATCGTCAGGCAGGCAAGGGTCAAACCGGGTAATCAAACAGATGGGGTCAGGCAGAAAGAGTAGTCGAGATGCAGGCAAAGGTCAGGATTCTGATATGAGAATACAAAAAACAAGAGAAAGCAGTAAAACCCCACACTACCTTACTAAAATTAATTGAGATCTAATTATATAAGTGCTTAGTGCTATTATAAACATATGCTTAGTTCTCAATCAATTTAGCACCAACATACAATTAATGGTATTTCAATCGATTGTGTTAATACAAATAATTATGATTAAAGTGCTTAAGTGCTATAAATTAGGTGCTGTGACCTTCAACAAAATGTATCTACACACAATTGAATAATCTAAAAGTTCATGGTTCTTATATGAATTAAATAAGGTGCTAGTGCTGCAGTTATAATTTTAAAGTGAGTTAATGGTATCAACCAATTAAAAATAAAGCGTCAGCAATTCATGAATAAAAGTTAGAAATGAGAAAATAGTATAGAGGTGGAGTTGTCCCGAAGAAACTAGCTGCGTTGTTCTAAGCCCTGGGACACCACACGTGGGAGGAAGGCAGAACACTGAGGACTGTGGTCTCGTTACTACGTTTAACTGTCTGGTAAAGAGAGCTAACTTTGCTATAAAACCAACAAATCCTCAGTGCCTTAGAGATAAAAGAGAATAAAAGGAATGAATGCTGCGCTAATAGCGCTACAATTCCATTAAATTTCTCTGGATCCGAGATTCAATTAGGGTTTAAAAAGGTAAGATTTCAATGATGAGCTTTTTTTAAAAAAAAGGGTTTGAAGACAGAGATAAAGCGTAAGCGAAACGTACGTCGGCGAGCCTTCAAACCCACTAATCTCCCCGAATCTGAGCATGTGCCCTGACCCTAAGTCTACTAGAAAATCATATAAACATTAATTAAACACAATAGGATTAGTTTGCATCCAATAAGGATTAATTATATCTTAGTTGGGATAAAGTAAAAGGTACTCTTTCATTACTGCAGAGAAAAAGCAAATAATTGTAATTTTTTTAAATTATTTGATTATAATGAAGTATATGGGAAACAACCTTTCCGTAATTTGGAGCTTTCTGGATAAGTGGTTTCCGAATAACGGATCCTACACCTGTACTATCTGATTTTTGCTTTAATCGTGAAAAGCAAACTGATAATAGTAAATAATGTCATTTTCTATGTCATGGAAATATTTTTTATTACCATTTTAAAATCTTCTGTAAAAGTACTATGAAAATATGTTGATTTGAAGACATTGTTTAAAGGACTAGGAAAGGTAAAAATGAACTACCTAGAGTCTTATTTATTAATATTTGGGTTTGTGGGTGAAAACCGTGAGCTGAAGGGAAAAAACCCAGACAAAACTTGAGAGATCTATATTTTTCCTTCGAGTACTACCTTATTTAAGAAATAATATTTTTGGGTGCCTTTTTTTCATCGAAAAACTTGCACACAAGTAAGAATCACATTGTTCCGAGTTCAATGAGGCTAAAAAAACTTGGATGCTTTAATAATATAACTGGGGAAATAAATTAGTTAATAAAGTTGTTAGACAATATTGCCATTAATGTACAACCTCTGCAGCTTTTACTCTCTTAAAGGACCAGTAACATCAATTTTTTTTTAAATTCGTTAGTATACAAGGAAAAAAAACACAAAGACAAATTAAACTTTGACATTGCTAAGTCTTTATTAAGAAATACCGAAACTCCGCTTGCGCAGAGGCGATCGGGTGATTCATTGTGCGGCGATCGGGTGATCCATTTTGGGGCGCTCAATTTCTCCTCCCTGCCACCCTTATAGGAGATAGCCACATAGGAGAAATTGTGGATCGTTGCCCTGTCGCCTTTTCAGAAGAGGAGCACAAGTGGAGTTTCAGTAAGTTATTTCTTAATAAAGACTTAGCGATTTCAAAGTTTAATTTGGCTTTGTGTTTTTTTTCGTTGTATACTAACATATTGAAAAAAAAAATAATTTGATGTTACCGGTCCTTTAAGCTTTTTTCTTTAATGAATCCAGTCTAGCCAAAGTTTCAGAAAACGTTTGCACTTTTTTTCTAGTCTGCATTGTTTTTATGAATCTAGAAAAATAAGATTAATCGTGGTATCTTAAAGGTCCAGTAACATAAAAAAAATGTTTAAAAATTTGTTAGTGCACAACGAAAAATAAACACCAAGACAAATGAAACTTTTAAAAAGCAAAGCCTTTATTAAGAAATAACTTACAGAAAATCCACTTCCTGTCCTCTTCAAAAATGGCGAAAAGGTGACCAACCACACTGCAGCAATCGATTTCTCCTCCCAGGCCTCCTCCTGGCGTCCAGCAGCAGCAGTGTCTCAGGCTCTTCTCTCCTTCCCTCTTCCGCTCACCTCCCTCTCTGTCTTCCCTCCTCCCCTACTCTCAGAGAGAGACATGCGGCGCCTGATTACAACCCAGGCAGAACAGAAAGGCGCACGTTACAGGCTCTCCTCTCCTTCACTGAGCAGTGAGCGATCCTTGTCTGAGCCCTCCCCTCCCACATGGGAACTGGCCTGGGATTAACCCTATCGCTGCCGATGCACGGTAAAGAGGAGAGCCTGTGACACTGCTGCTGCTGGACGCCTGTAACGTGCAACCCTAACCCCCCTGCCCGAGCTCCTGGAACTCCTGGTCGGGCTGCCCCCGGCCCCATGTCCCCCCAGCTGGGGGACTTGCAGCCGAAGGGACCGGGGATCGGGGGACAAGCCGATCCCTTATCCAGAAACCTGTTATTGAGAAAGCTCCAAATTATGGAAAGGCTGTCTCCCATAGACTTCATTTTATCCAAATAATCCAAATTTTAAAAAATGATTACTTTTTCTCTGTAATAATAAAACCGTACCTTGTTCTTGATCCAAAATAAGATATAATTAATCCTTATGGAAGTAAACCAGCCTATTGGGTTTATTTAATATTTACATGATTTTCTAGTAAATTCCAAATTATATAAATATCTATTATAAGGCAAAGCCCAGGTCCTAGACATTATGGATAACAGATCCCGTTCGGCGTTAGCAGGCTACCATAGTGCAAAACTATGAGCAGAATTCAGACCTGCCTTAGTTATGTTTAACTATCCATGTAATGTAAATACATACAATATGCAAGATAAATGACTTTGTGACCGTGTAGTTGCTAGGAGAGCTCCCTTGAAACCCAACAGTGCAAATATAGGCATTCAAGGCAACTGTTGAGAAACGATTACTTTTAAAAGATACACAGTGCATTCATACGTTAGATAGTATACAATGTGCACAAAGATTTCCAAATAAATATATTTAAAGGAAAACTATACTATTGTAGATTTATAGGGCGTGCACACTCAAAAAGTAATCATTACCATATTCACACAGTGGTATTCTTAAAAAGCTTTCTTTTGCTTTTTGTTGAAACATTGTATGATTAACATATAGTCAAGTCAATGTTTTTTAATTAAAAAACTCAATGAAGAGAATTTTAAAAGAAAAGAAAAAGCTTTCTTTATGTAATAAAAATGCATCCACAAAATTACTTCTTAGAATCAATTTGAATCAAGAGTATTTACATATTAAAGAGTCAAGTCAAACCAAGTCAAACAAGTGAGCAGACACCCTTGCCAGAAATGAGAATCACCCCGAGGAAAAGCCTTTATCAAGGGGAATGATCAAATATGTTGTATAAAATATATGTAAAACCCTGCTTTATCTAAATACATCTTTTTCAGGAAAAAATACTTTTCAGTAGTATGTGTCATAGGGTAATATTAAATAGAAAAAGTACCAAGGGCTGCCCCTGAGATCCTACAATTCACAGTGCACACAAATAAACCAAGGGCACACATGTATGTTAGGTCACATGAGCTAATTAATGGGCATCATTCTGTCTTTTACTCTCACACGTCTTCCTGTTACAGTTAGAGCTGCATTGTTTCTAAAAAGATGTAACAGGACAGTATTTAATAATATATATATATTGCAGTTTGATACATTTCTTTAATGGGCTACTTTATATGATATAAACTGTTGGTTAAGTGTTCATTCTATGGTATTATTGTCCTTTAATCAATGTCTATCCAATAGGTTCACATTCCTTGGCAGAAAAGGGCACGTGCTCAGTACTCTACAAAGTTATGCAATAAATTATAATAAATACTAGATACGGAACAAAGATGAACCTTAATGCATACTGATTAGATTGATAAAATGTAATTTATTATAATTTTTATAATATTATAAACTGTAGGGCTTGGTAATATCATAGTGCCCTTTGGTCTAGGTGTAATAAACCTTTGCAAACATACAGAAACCTACAAGAAGAACCTTTACTTCACAGTAGTTAATACCAAACACATCAATACAGGGTTGGATTGGGGTATTCAAGGCCCACCGTGGCTACTACCCCAGGGGCCCCACATTCCCTCTGGGTCCCCTCCTGCCCACCTGCTCACCCACCACTAACCCCCTCCTCCCCACACACCTTATACTTACTTTTGCCATGATCGGGAGAGGTAGGGCAGTGGTGGGCAAAGGTGGAAGGTGGAAGGATATTGGTCCTGGGTCGGCAAAGCCCACCAAGTTTTTTCCCAGTGTATAACCGGCACAGTCCGACCCTGCATCAATAAAAACATGAAGTTCTCCAGGTATGAGCTTTTGTTCTTCAGACAGTAGAAGGGATATACTGTCTGTTCTTCTCCGCAGACAAGAAGAAAAACTAAAGCCTTGGATGTTTTCTCAACTGAAAATGTTGTACTTTTTTGGCAGCTTTAAAAAATGTTGAAACTGAATTCATCCCCATCTGCCCAACCTGTACACCGGTAGGAAGCAGCTGGTGAGAGATGGTGGCAGGGCCACCATTAGAAATTATGGGGCCCCGTACAACAACATTTTTGGGGGGCCCTGGGCCCCGCCCACCCTGGCGACGAAGCCCCGCTCCAGATCCCACCCACAAAAAACATTGGTGGCAGGGGCCAATAGAATATTAAAATAATACATTAGTGGCCAGGGGATTAAAAAAAACATACAAATTGGTGTTAAGTAGAATTGAACTCATGGCTTCAGGACTTCAACTTCGCCTCCTTTCGTGGCTTTGGGTCTTTTCGCCACTTCAGGACTTCAATTTCGTCTGTTTTCGTGACTTTGGGTCTTTTCGCCGCTTCGGCACTTCGGCTTTTTTTGTGACAACTGCCAAAATCAGGTTTTTCATGCAATACAACTTACAACATATGCACTTTGCTTTATTAGCTAGCCATATCATCAGTTCCCAGCAGACATTGACGTATCATGGTTAAACAATAACTGCAACTTTAAAGTTTAAACTCTATACTTAGTATAGATATGGGTATATATAATTTATGTCAAGGTATGTAGGGGTGTGTGTATAGATGCTGGGTGTCATTTGGAGGCGTTGAACTTGGATTTCAAAATGCAAAAATCGGGAAAAACGTACTGTTTAGTGCCAAAGGTGGGCACTTACTCATAGGCTATAAGTGTCCACCTTTGGCACGAAACGCATCAGGCAAGAGTATGTCCTGATAACGTTTTTTCATTTTTATAATATTTGGGCTCCGTCTTCACTAAACAGTAAGTCTTTCCCGATATTTTTGCCTTTTGAAATTATTTAATTATAATACACAAAAGCCATGAATATCCTGTAAATTATATCCTTATAAACGGTGAGTTCTGATGTCATCAGTTATAAATGGTGAGTTCTGATGTCATTTCTGTCACATGACTCACTGAAACTTGTGTATTATAATAAATAAAGTACCCCCACTTGCAAAATATGAGGATGTTAGAAGTTACCTCGGAGTTCCATGACCTGTATAAAAACACTCGGCCTTCGGCCTCGTGTTTTTATATGGTCATGAAACTCCTCGGTAACTTATAATATCCTTATATTTTACAAGAGGGGATACTTTATTCACTATATGTACAACCCTTGGACTGGGGGTACTTTGGAATGTGACTACTGTGTGTTATTTTTGATCCCCTTGAATAAGACATTTGTGACTTTAATTAGACTTTGAATTAAAGTTAGAAAAGTGAAGGCACACACCACAGCACAATTTCACATTTAGTTGAACTTGATGGACTTTGTCTTTTTTCAACTCAATTTAACTATGTAACTACGTAACTATGTAAATGTGGAAATAAAAGATCATGACGTGACGTCTTTACTGGCTGACAAGCCTTTACTTCTTCTGTCACTAGATATATTAATTGTAATTCAAAAAGAGTCCGCTCCCTGATATGTAAATACAATAGGTTGGGCAGCCAAGTCACATGAAAGAATGTAAAGGATAAGAGCATATCTCAAATATACGTCATGTTAGAAAACAATTTTCTCTTAAGACAATTGAATATTTTTCCTGCAACAAGAATAGAAAGTATCTATTTAGGTCAGAGAGGCAAGAACATAAAAATCAGATAACTGAAACATGAAGGCTTTTATTAGACGCAAATCCATGTTAGGAATAAAAAGCGATTTTTGTATTTACAGTTGCACTTTTCCTTGTACTTATTTTTACCTCTTACCTGGTTTGATGTGGGACGGGTGTCTTACGGGATTATTGAAAAGTTGCTTTTTTTATTGGCTAGACCACGGGTCCCCAACTTTTTTTTACCCATGAGCCACATTCAAATCTAAATAGAGATGAAAAGCAACACAAGCATGAAAAATATTCCTGGGGGGTACCAAATAATAGACTGGCTATTTGTTAGACCCTATGTCGACTGGTAGCCTACAGGAAGCTCTGAACACCTGATTTTTATGCCACCAATACTTGTAAAACTAAGCACCTGCTTTCAGGCTACTGGGAGCAACATCCAAGGGGTTGGTGAGCAATATGTTGCTTGCAAGCCACTGGTCAGGGACCACTGGGCTAGATTATGATCAGGTGCGATCCCGAGGCTGCTGCCACCCACTCTCTCCTGCTCTGTGCTTGAAACTTTAGCATTGAAATGGTGTCAAAGGGGGGCTGCTTTAGCACTCTCTGAACTAGTGGAGCTGAAATTCCAGCTCTTAAAGTTACAGGAGACAGCTTTTTGTTGCCCCTTGTAACTGGCTGCTCCCTGCCTCCTGAGGCAAAGTTCTCACCTTGCCTCATGACAGGAGCATCCCTGACTTTAGGAAACACGTGTAAATATGCTTATGCATATGGCATTATACAACAGAACAATAAATTAATAGAAGAAACATGGGTCAATACATTAATAAATACAAATTATAGTTACATTAAAGATTATGTGCTATTTGTTAAAGAGAGAAAAGGAAGGAGATCCTTGCCCCATAGAGCTTACAATCTATACACACATGGAATTGGATCCATAGATTAAAGTTGCTCATCGTTTAAAAACTTGTGGTTTCCTCTCTTAGCCCAACTGAACAAAGGAAGTAGGATTTGTGCAAACAGAAGATGTAATGTTGACTCATGCAATTTATTAGTCCAAACCAAAAGGATTTATGCATAAAACATAACTAATCATTGTAGAATCACTCACCAAAGTAGACTAATGGCCTAGGTGCTCCTGCTCCAGGCCCTCAGCTCAAGGAAGCGGACAATCCATGTGTAGACAAACAAATGTTGGTGCAAGGCACTCTGGTAGGCCACATATAGATCAGACTAAAAATTAGGAATTTAAGATTCAAATTTTTTTATTTATACAATTATCTCTAGCCTAATGTGTTTCGTGTCACTAGGACACATAATCATAGGCTTCATGATTGTGTCCTAGTGACTCGAAACGCGTTCGTCTAGAGATGATTGTATAAATAAAAACATTTAAATTTTAAATTCCTAATCTTTGGTCTGATCTATATGTGGCCTACCAAACATTTGTTTGTTTGTTTATGCAATTTATTACCCTGATTGTGGTAGTGGAGGTTATTAAATAAAGAAAATAGATCAGGGAGCACCATCCATCAGCTTGAGAAACAAAAGACGGTGTGCAGGGTCCAAAGTATTAATCATATATAGAAGGAAAAGGAAAAACTAGACCCATGAAACTGCACCTACCCATCTATTAATTCCAAAAACCATGTGTAACAATAAAATGTAACTTATAATATCAGGGGCGATTCTTGCTATTTTGCCGCCTGAGGAGGCCTTCTTTCGCCGCCCCCACCCCTCCCCACGGCACTAACCTTTACAGCGCCGGAGAGGGCATGGGCGGTCCGCGATGCATAGTGCAGAGAGCGCAATAGCGCTCTCTGCACTAGAAGTGCCGAATTTCCGGTTTGAAAACCCGAAATTCGGCTCTTAGTTACCAGGAGTGGCATTTTTGCCGCCCCTGGCAACCAGGGGGGCGCTGCCGCCTGAGGCGAGTGTCTCAACACGCCTCATTGGTGGAGCGCCCCTGTATAATATGTTGCTAAAAATGTACACACAATATGAATTAAAACAGAGGTAAAGAGCAGGGGGGCGGAATGACTGGAGGCAAGGTGTTGTTGGCACATATGTGATCTTGTGCATCTTTTTTATTAATGGTTGGGCAGAGCAACGGAAAAATACTAATAAGGGGCACTAAGATTACCACCTAACCGGGAGGGAATGCTTTGTGGGTGAAGGGGTTGGCCTCGGTGGTTAAAGAAGGGGTAGCCTACATTGATTTCTACCTAGACATCGGAAAATGCTTCAGACTCTAGGGAAGCACTCAGGCACGCAGGCAATCCAACTTCTCTCACTGCTGCTTACTCACGCGACTGGCTTGTTACCTCTGGGAGGGGATGCTATGTGGGGGAAGGGGTGGGAGACATACGAACACGAGGGGTATTCTCCATTTATTAATCTGTATCTACCAAATAGCTGCCGGAAGGGGCTTTAAAGGGCATGTAAAGTCAAAAAAATAATTTCTTTAATGAAAAAGAAACCTATCTCCAATATTCTTTAATTAAAAAATGTGTACAGTTTTTATAAGAAACCTGACTGTATGCAGTAAAATTCTCCCTTCATTTACTGCTGTGAATAGGAATTGTCAGATGGTCCCTAACTGCTGGCAGGGAAACAATCATACTTATGAACAGCAGGGGGAGCCCCGCCTTACTTCCCAGCCATGCAGAACTCAAGCAGCTTTGTTTATGACGATCCCTAAGCAGCCCAGACCACACTGAGCATGTGCACAGTCTTGGTCTTGCAAAGATGTTTAAAAAAGTTACAAGATGGTGAACCCCTGTAGCCAACTTTGAAAGCATAAAATATTTGTTTGATTAGGCTTGTGGTGCAGTAAGTTCATGTTTATATTTAGTATACAAAATACAGCATTTCTAGCCTTATTCTATTTTAGACTTTACATGCCCTTTAAGGTGAAGGCTAGCACTTTGGCTAGGTAGATAAGTTACCCGCTGTTATCATTGACCGTTTGTGTCACTAATGACTTACCTACGTGAGGGGATCTCGTGTGGGTGAATTTGTTGGTAATTGGGCTTATTTATGGAACGCATTTTAGGACATCCTGCAGCAAAATACATCTCCTTCATGCAATGTCCTATGCCTTCGGAATGGCGCATCGGTTGCTTTTACCGTCAGTCATCGTTCAAATCTGCAATCACACCTCCATCCTCTACCCTCACTTCTCAGCCGTCAGTCATACGAACTCCGCCCTCAGCCTTCCGCCCTCAGTCTTTCGCCCTCAGCCCTCCATCCTCCTCCTTCAGTCATCTGCCTTCCGCCCTCATTCCCTTGCCCTCCATCCTCTTCCTTCTGCAATCGCTCACCACTCAGAAACTTATGGATAAGACTGTCGGCTGAAAAGAGAGATCTGAGGGGGGAGTGCTGAGCAGCGAGGGTGGAGGGAAGAGGGTGGAAGGAAGAGGACTGAGGGCGGAGGATTGAGGATGGAAGGCTGAGGGCAGAAGGCTGAGGGCAGAGTTCGTATGACTGACGGCTGAGAAGGGAGGGTAGAGGACGGAGGTGTGATTGCAGATTTGAACAATGACTGATGGTAAAAGCAACAGATGCGCCATTCCAAAGGCATACAACATTGCATGAAGAAGATGTATTTTGCTGCAGCATGTCCTAAAATGTGTTCCATATTATTGCAGAGGTTTGAAGGAATGCTTTACAGTTGTAATTGTTGCATTACACCTTAGATGTGGTTGAATATATCGACTGGGCAGTCGCGCTACTCCTTTGCATAAGATCACATATGTGCCAACAACCCCTTGCCCCCTGCTCTTTACCTTTGTTTTAATTAATTTTGCCCTAACAGAGCATCAACAATAGCCCATAGGATGACCATGTGCAGCCTCACTGGCACTCACAAAATGGCCTAAAAGAATCCAAGATGGCAAGGTCCTGTACAGGTATGGGATCCGTTATCTGGAAACCAGTTACCGGTGTAGGATCCGTTATCAGTAAAAAAACATTATCCAGAAATCTCAGAATTTTGGTAAGGTCATCTCCCATAGACTCCATTTTAAGAAAAAAAAATAGTTTTAAAAGTGATTTCCTTTTTTTTTTTCCTGCATGAATTCATATTGGTGGTGAAAAAAACCTATTGGGTTTATTTAATTTTTAAATTATTAAGGTATGGAGATCCTAGAGTCCCCTTTTCTTTGTACTAATAAAATAGTACCTTGTACTTGATTTAAGCTAAGCTGCATGAATTCATAGTGATGGCAAAATTATACTATTTGGTGTATTTGTTTATTTAAATGTATATGTTTAATGTTTAAATGTTTTAGCAGACTTTAGGTATGGGGATACAAATCCAGAAAACACCAGGTCCCAAGCATTCCAGATACCAGATGTCATACCTGTACATAAAATTCAGGTAGAAACACATTTTTTTGGGTTCAGTTCTTCTTTAAGATGAAATTTCCTTTCTCATTGGATGCCCATGTATTTGCTGGAAAGATCCACTGAAGCAGCAGTTAAATGTAACAAATTAAATATAATTCGCAGCCTCCAGGAGGAGAGAGAGCTACTCACCTCAAGATTTGATGGAAATTACTTTGTGTAATTGTGTAATTATGTAATAATTTTGATAAACAATTGAAAAAAAACTATCATTGGCAGAGATGCTGGATTTGAAGACGAAAATACATTTGATCTTTTCCAGGATTTTTAAAGTATTTGTTTTTTTGCAACAAAACCACTTTGAACTCGGATTTTTTTTTTGTATTTTAGAGTATTATCTCAACAAACTAATTTGCAAGCTGAAACCTTTCTGACATCTATTTAAACTAATGGGCATGTGTTTCATTTGAGATCTTCCTGCACTTCGTGTAGTCGAGAGTCATTCTCAGATTTTTTTTACCGTTACGGTCAATAAAACGTTGCGCAAAAATTAAAAATTGTTTTTGCAATTAAGAAATTGTTTGTGACTAATGATAAATATGCCAGTGTAGTAACACTCAGCAATATTTTCTGACGTTTTTGAAAAAGAAAATCAAAGTTTTAGAAACCTGCTCTCCACAGTTGTATCTAATACTCTACACACAGCATCGTACTGAGGCTGTTGCTGCAGGAGCTCGCACATCACCACGGGCCGCCCAGCCCAGCCACAACAACCTCTTAACCTCCCTAGGCCCCAGTGGGACACCAGGGGCCCACCCAAAAACCTTTGACAAGGGGCCCACCAATTAATCTTAGACCAGGGGCCCACTCTTAAAGGAAAACTATACCCCCAAAATGAATACTTAAGCAACAGATAGTTTATATCAAATTGAATGACATATTAAAGAATCTTACCAAACTGGAATATATATTTACATAAATATTGCCCTTTTACATCTCTTGCCTTGAACCACCATTTCGTGACTCTATCTGTGCTGCCTCAGAGATCACCTGACCAGAAATACTACAACACTAACTGTAACAGGAAGAAGTGTTGAAGCAAAAGGCAGAACTCTGTCTGTTAATTGGCTCATGTGACCTTACATGTGGTTTTTATGTGTGCACAGTGAATCTTACGATCTCAGGGGGCGGCCCTTATTTTTTAAAATGGCAATTTTCTATTTATGATTACCCAATGGCACATACTACTAAAAAAGTATATTATTATGATAATGGTTCCTTTACATGAAGCAGGGTTTTACACATGAGCTGTTTTACTCAGTATCTTTTAATAGAGACCTACATTGTTTGGGGGGTATAGTTTTCCTTTAAGTACTATTTTTCTTCCTCTCCTCACTCAACCTCTAGTCTCCTAGTCTCTTTTCTTTACATACTATAATCTATTTACCCTATTTGTTCTCATTAAAATAGGGACTGGCCATGAAATATGCCAAATGTTTAGCAGCATGAGGGCCCACTGACAACTGGGCCCACCAGGACTTTTTCTGGTATACCGGTGGGCCAGTCCGACACTGCTAGGCCCCCCGCCCCAGCCTCTACCCCACTCCACTCCACTCAGCCCTGCGCATACCTTATTCTTGTAACAGCGTCGGTCGGGTTCAGAGGGGAGGCCGGGTCCAGCACCAATAGTTTGATCAGGGGAGTGGGTCTGGGTCGGCAGGGTTCACTGGGTTTTTTCCTAGTCTCCTGCTGGCCCAGTTTACAAATTCTTTAATGGTTGTGTCTTTTGTTTTGTCATGTTTTAGTCTGCAGCTTTTAAAATTCTACTGCTAATTTATAACATGGATAATAATTTTTAAATTTTCTGGACCACTTTTAGGATTTGGATATGCAAGCAATTTTGGTTTGTTTGTTTTCTTGTATTTAAGTATTCTTGTATGTAAGTATTTTTTTTTTAAATATTGAAATATTTGATAATCTTTTATATACATGACATATTTCATATATGTAAAAATGAAGAGAAAGATAGTAAAAAGCTCCCGCACTCTCAAATGAAATAAATTAATTAATATCTAAATTATACTGTGAACCAATCAATTAATAAAAATATAGTGCTTGTGCTGATAATGAAATTAAATTACTTGCTTGGTTAATTAAAAACCTTCTAATAGTTTAATTAAATATTAAGCAATTAACAAACAACAAGTTCAGAAAAGCATAGAGTTGCCTTTTCTGTGTGTTAAAAAATATAGCTGGTGCTGATTTAATATTAAATTTATGCTATGTTTGTAGACAATTGATTCAAGATTCCAATAAGTTATAAAGTGCTAATTTTTGTTAATGAATTACCTCTTGATTATATAATGCACTTGCCCTTGCATAAATTATCTATTTTGAATTACACGCAGTCGGCGACTGTAATTAATTTAGCTCTTGCACTTTATAACTTATTGGAATCTTGAATTAATTGTCTACAAACATAGTATCAATTTAATATTAAGTCAGCACCAGCTATATTTTTTAACACACAGAAAAGGCAACTCTATGCTTTTCTGAACTTGTTGTTTGTTAATTGCTTAGTATTTAATTAAACTATTAGAAGGTTTTTAATTAACCAAGCAAGTAATTTCATTATCAGCACAAGCACTTTATTTTTATTAATTGATTTGTTCACGGCATAAATTAGATATTAATTAATTTATTTCATTTGAGAGTGCGGGGGCTTTTTACTATCTTTCTCTTAATTTTTAAATAGTTGTTAACAGTAATTCACGCCTCCGACTCTCCACAAGGTAATAATTTTATTAAACTTAAAGGGATACAGTCATGGGAAAAATGTTTTTTTTCAAAATTAATCAATTAATAGTGCTGCTCCAGCAGAATTCTGCACTGAAATCCATTTCTCAAAAGAGCAAACAGATTTTTTTATATTCAATTTTGAAATCTGACATGGGGCTAGACATTTTGTCAATTTCCCAGCTGCCCCTTTCATCATATAACTGAATGGTAGGATTGCATGTAACAAATTTTGAAAAATTATTTTCTTTTTCTCTGTAATAATAAAACAGTAATTTGTACTTGGTCCCAATTAAGATACAATTAATCCTTATTGGAGGCAAAACAATCCTATTATGTTTATTTAATGTTTAATTGTTTTTAATAGACTTTAGTTGGCCATAGACATAACAATTACGATCTTTCTTGGAAAGGATCTTTTCATTACACACGTGTAGAGCTGAATCGTCAGATATACAGGTAAAACGATTGAGCACTAACAATGGGCGATATTTGGGTGCCTTCAAAGGCACCCGATCAAAATTTCCTGTTCAGCCTGATCGACAAGCTGACTGATATCCAAGTCTTCTGCCAATATCTGTTGGCTCTTTTCCCATCATAAACACACTGAATATTGTACGAAAATTTGTTTCATACGATATCTAAATTATGGAAATATCCATTATCCAGAAAACCCCAGATCCCGAGCATGCTGGATAACAGGTCCCATACCTGTATATAGGACTAGTGATGATATTTTAAATGTCCATTTATTGGAAATTTTGTTGGTATAGTTTAAGCATTTCAGGATATTATAATCAAAACAAACCACACATCCAAAATGAAAGGTAAAAAAATTACTTCATTCCAAAACATGGGATCAGAGCAAAGAGTCAGATGTGTTTTGGACCTACCAGGTTCTTAATCTTAAGCATCATATTTATTTCCTGAAAAAAAGATAAATGCAGATTCTTACATATTAACAGTAAATCATCAATGTAGCGTCTGTAGCGCAGTATCTGCTCACAACATAAGTTTCCAAGCGGAACTCCTCCCACAAACCCATATACAGGTTGGTATACGGAGGGGCAAAGGCTGCACCCATCTTCATCCTGCCCCTTTGGAAGTAGACTAGAAACCCCCATATTTGTGAGTAAAAATTCCACACAGACAATCAAAACATTCTGCAAATTGTTAGAAAACGAAGACAAGAAGATCTAGTACCCAAAATTATGTCGAATACTTGAATTAAGTGACTTTTTATGACACAGGAGTTGAATAAGAATCCAAATTAAGAAGAAATGTCTGAAGACTTCTGTCTACCCAAATGGAGAGACCCTCCAAAAGTGATCTCACAACTGCAACTATGGATTTCCCTTTACCTTTGACCAGCTCCTTATACACCTTGGGCAGGCGGGGAAATATGGGCACTACCAAACAGTTTCTTATAATAAACTCAACCTGAGTGGATAAAGTGAGTGGCAATGTTGGGACTGCCTCTCTCTCTCTGTCTCTGTCTCTGTCTCTGTCTCTCTCTCTCTCTCTCTCTCTCTCTCTCTCTCTCTCTCGCTTTAGGTGTATGAAAAGCCGTTTCTATAACTGAAAGACTTTCATGAGCTTGTAGAAGGATGTGAGACATAAAGCCTTTTATGAAATGTCTCCTTTAGGCCTCAAAAATTGTTCTGAATCAATGTTATTTTTATGTGCTCTGTCCTCCATCAGCCATTGCGAGAGAAATAGTCATATTTCAGCCTCAGCAAAATTTGTTGATTTAATCCATATACGTTATGCAGTTCTGACTGAATAGTACAGGTATGGGATCTGTTATCCAGAAACCCATTATCCAGAAAGCTCAGAACTACAGAAAGCCAATCTCTCCTTTTATCCAAACAGTCCAAATTTTTAAAAATGATTTTTCTCTGTACTAATAAAACAGTACCTTGTACTTGATCCAAACCAGGGCCGCCATCAGAAATCGGAAGTCCCCATATGAAAAAATTTCCTGGGCCCCCTGGGCCACAAGCCCCACCTACAGGTCCACCCTCCCCACCCCACAGGTCTACCACACACACTAAAATAAAAAAAAAAACATTGATGGCTATGGTTCCCACATGTTAATAAAAAATATTGGTGGTCAGGGCCCCACCACACAACAGGGACCACAAAAGATTTCCTTTAGGGGGGCCCTGCCATGTTACACTGACTGCTGTCAGTGAGCTGCCAACTACAGATGGGAGGAGGGGAGCACAGGTGGCTGCATCTTCTTCCAGTGACAGCATTTTCTTCCCTTATTGGTCACAGAATTTCAAGTCCTTGTAAAGCTGCATGGTGATTGGATGAGCTGGAGGAGAAGTTCAAACCTCAGCTATCCAATCCCTGAGCAGCTCAACCGGGACTTAAACTCAGTGACCAATAAGGGGAAGTAATGGACAGAAGATACCTCCTCTTGTGCTCCCGCCCTGCCTTCCCGAAGTCAGCAGCTCTCAGAAAGCAGGGGGCCGGCTAATCAAGAAAGTGCGGCGTGGCCGGGCCCCCCTTACCCTCAGGGCCCCCTACAACTCTCCCCCCTGTCCCCCCCTGATGGCTGCCCTGATCCCAACTAACATATAATTAATTCTTATTGGAAGCAAAACCAGCCTTGGGGAGTAGATATTTTGGACATGGTCTCTCATTAAATCTGAAAACATAGTTTGATAAATAAATAAAACAGAACTACTAAAATATCTGTATTAAATTAAATTTGCATTATAAAAAACATACTCATCTTTGTATACTGTATGTTGGGGATTTCTAATGGGGATATTCCTTAAAACCAAATATAGGAGAATTGAGTGAGTCCTTTAAGCAAGAAGCATTTTAGGACCAATAAGGGACTAGACAAGCAGGAGTGGCCGAAGATCTAAAACAGGACCGGATGGAGATATGTCTTCTTCAATTTGGTGTGAACTGCCCATATTATTCCACATATAGGACCAAACAGTAAAAGTGAAGTCAATTATGCAGATTTCCTAGATGTAATAAATGAATTTGTTTAACGGAACCATGTGTCTATGCTGGGAATGGTCTTATAAGGGGGTGCTTCTTTCAGTACTTTGCATACTCTACAGTAATCAGACACCCAATCTATTCTGTTTTTCATTGGCTGCAACCTAGATCTCCAGTTAAAATACTGTCTGTATCTCTCATCGTTCTTATCTAGTTCAAGGAGATACAAAGCCAATTTTTGTGGTGTAGAAAAATCCTCAACGTGAATAAATGAGTCCGAGGGAATAAAACGTTCATAGTTTTTACGTGAAGGGCCCAATACTACGGGTACTGTTCCTGACAGCAGTGAATTGCTCCAGAGCTTCTCCGTAATATAGTCTTCATGGATAGAATTTTCAAATGCCAGATAGAATTTGTATTGGGATAGAGTTTCTAAAGTGTTAGTGTGCGAAAGAACCTTTGTTTTTGATCCATATACGTCAATATTTAAATGTTTTTTCAACTTCGAGTAATATTTATATCTCTTGGAATTTTTATTCCAGTTACTGATTACCCAGGCAACAAGCTTCGATTTCACAGGGATAGTAAAATTCTGACTCCCATCATTCCTTTCCAGCCGACCATAAGGAGTAAAGATATCTGAGTCAGCCCTGAACGACATGGTGAGATTTATAAAATTCTCCATAATGTGCAGATTAGGACTATGCGATCTTGACTCCTTGTTGAACCAAATCCAGTACTGATTAGTAGGTCTTGGGATTTGAGGTAAAATACTCTTATTTTTATATACTTCCCGATGGTGGATAATGACAGCATTTGCTGATGGATACAAACTGCGGTTAACTGTGAAGAAGCAACCCGAGGAATCCAAGTCAGTTGGGCAGTCGTTCAGGGGAAAGTGATAGTTAAAAGGCCACGTCCAGAGCAGTATGGTGAGTTGAGAGGATTCTGGTCTAAAGGTCAACTCTGACCTCTGTGGAATCTTTTCTGTAGAGTTTCCCTTACTTCCAAATAATATAAAAAACATAATGGAAAAAATACACTGAACAAAACAGAAGAAAAATCTTTTTTTCCACTTATTGGACTCCATTGTGCTGCCAACATCTACTTTTGTACCTTGACAAACTCACTTACTATGCTTCCACTTCGTTTATCGTGATAAGCAATTTTCCCAGTGGTCCTGGCCTCAGAATTCTGTCCTACAGTTAATTTTAAAATAAAAATTGATTAATTTCTGCTGTATACAGTATGTTTAAATGATAGCATTATATCATACTTTTTTCATTATTGTTAGTGATGGGCGAATAAATTCTCAGCGAATTCCCGAATTTCGCTGCCGGCGTCAATTTCCGATTTTCACGATTTTTTCATGAAAACTTTCGAACTGCTTGATTTTTTCGTGAAAAGGTTCGAATTGCTCGATTTTAAAGTGAAAACTTTCGAATTGCTCGATTTTTTTGTGAAAACGTTCGAATTGCTCGATTTTTAGTGAAAACTTTTGAATTTCATGATTTTTTCATGAACTTTCTGATTTCACGGTTTTTCACAAATTTTTTGTCGTTTCGCGAATTTTGTGGGAAATTTGCGAATTTTTCAACGGGAGAGATTCGCCCATCACTAATTATTGTTTAATATTTAATATGCAGTTTTCATTTCTACACAGGCCCGGACTGGCAATCTGTGGGTTCTGGCAAATGTCATAGGGGCTGCTATAAGGTGCCATAGAAAGTCAGTATTTAGTGGACTGATTGGGCCTCTGTGTACCTGAAATGCCAGGGCCTATTTTAATTCTCAGTCCGGACCTGTTTCTACACTCTCGCTGTACCAAATTACAGATGCCACAATGGACAGTAATCAACTCTATTGGAGCCCCTACAGATTAAGATATAACTATACAGAGTTTTCGGCAAAATGAATTGACGAGCAAACTAACTATAAAGCTGGCAAACACTTTGGCTTATACAGCATAATACAGGTATGGGACCTGTTATCCAGAATGCTCGGGACCTGTGGTTTTCCAGATAATGGATCTTTTTGTAATTTGGATCTTCATACCTTAAGTCTACTAGAAAATCATGTAAACATTAAATAAACCCAATAAGCTGGTTTTGCTTCCACTAAGGATTAATTTTATCTTAGTTTGGATCAATTACAAGGTACGGTTTTATTATTACAGAGAAAAAGGAAATCATTTTTAAAAATTTGGATTATTTCATTATAATGGAGTCTATGGGAGACAGTCATTCTGTAATTCGGAGCTTTTTGGATAACGGGTTTCTAGATAAGGGATCCCATACCTGTACTTTGTATAGGACATGTACAACTATGAAACAACAAAGCTTATGAATATGTGAGTTATAAATGCCCATTGGGTCAGATTCAATTTGAGTGGAAAGATGTATCTTCTAATTCAAACCCAGATATCCCATAGAGCCAGATGCAATTCAAAGAGAAAAATATATCTCACTGTTTATCATATGAAAACTCTGTTGATGTTAGTGGGGAAAAAAACAAAAATTAGCATAAAAACAAGAAAATGCTATTTTATGGTTGATCACATGAAAATATATGAGCAAGATTCAAATCAACTCATCACACTGAATATGGAACATTGTATGAAACAAATTAACTCATATACCAAAAAGGCACCCAACCTCTTCTCGACCACTCTATTATATCTGGTATTACCACCACTATAGGAAGAGAATTCCGCAACTTTACAGCTCTCAAGTTTTGCAAGTTAAGATAAGATCTTCTTTTTTTTATTAGCTATGTAACTTTAGTAAAATTAGATATTTAAACTATGTAACTTTAGCCCCATAGCTACATAGCACCTTGTTAATATAACCTATAATAGGCATTCTGAAGCAAAGACACCAGTTTTACCAGTGCAGCAGTAAATTATATTTTAATTACTTTGGAACACTTTAATTTTGTTGTTACTTTTCCTTTAATGTAAAGAATGCAAAATGTGTCAGTCCATTCATTACCTTTCTTTACTCTCTCTGTTTCATAATCTCTTTGTTGTATATTGAATATCTAAAAGGTGGCCATACTCTATAACAGCCGCTGGCTTGTGAGGTTAACCAATGAGCAGATCTTTCCCCTATATGGCCACCTAAATTGGACAATAGTGGGCTTCAATCTGATCGCTGGCCTTAGGGCCAAACAATCGGATTACAATGGCAGGTATACGAGCAGTCGGAGCAAGGACTGCAGCCCTGATGCGATGGGAAAATCAAACCTACCTAATGGACATCTGGGTAATTTTTGTCCTGATATTGGTCAGATGGATCCATCAGAGGTCCCCTTACATGGGCAGATAAATTGCTAAATAGGTCCAGACAAATGTAATTGCTTTTTAGGAGAAGGTAAGCAGGGACCTTGACTCTGGTATGGCAGTGGGTGTAATCTAAGTAGACTTTGGTAAAGTATTTGATACAATGCCACACAGAAGGTTACTGGTTAAATTAAGGAATATTGGCCTGGAACATAGTATTTGTACCTGGATAGAGAACTGGATAAAAGACCAGAGATGGCGCGAACTGTTCGCCGGCGAACTTGTTCGCGCGAACATCGGGTGTTCGCGCTCGCCGGAAGTTCGCGAACGTCGCGCGACGTTCGCCATTTTGGGTTCGCCATTGTTGGCGCTTTTTTTTGCCCTCTCACCCCAGACCAGCAGGTACATGGCAGCCAATCAGGAAGCTCTCCCCTGGACCACTCCCCTTCCCTATAAAAACCGAAGCCCTGCAGCGTTTTTTCACTCTGCCTGTGTGTGCTGAAGAGATAGTGTAGGGAGAGAGCTGCTGCCTGTTAGTGATTTCAGGGACAGTTGAAAGTTTGCTGGCTAGTAATCGTTTTGATACTGCTCTGTTATTGGAGGGACAGAAGTCTGCAGGGGTTTGAGGGACATTTAAGCTTAGGTAGCTTTGCTGGCTAGTAATCTACCTTCTACTGCAGTGCTCTGTATGTAGCTGCAGTGGGCAGCTGTCCTGCTTCTGATCTCATCTGCTGACTGCTGCAATAACAGTAGTCCTTGTAAGGACTGCTTTTATTTATTTTTTTGTTGTTTTACTACTACTACTACTACTACTATAAGAGCCCAGTGCTATTAGTCTAGCAGTGTTGGGGAGTGGGACTGGTGTGCTAATCTGCTGCTCCTAGTAGTTCAGCAGCACCAACTTTAATTTTTTTTTTTAATATTCATTTTTTTTTATTTTATTTTACTACCGCTGTAGTAGTGTATAAGTTGACCTTTTAGGCATTATTTGCCCTGTAGGCATTTTTTGCCCAGTGTGTTATTCAACCAACTGCCATCTAGCTGTGTGACCTTGTTCACATTCTGTCTAAATATCCATAATATTACCGTCTCCAGAAAAAACACCGGAGTGACTTTTTTCAAGCAGCCATAATATATTTTACGTAATCCGTATCCATCGCTGTAGTAGTGTATAAGTTGACCTTTTAGGCATTATTTGCCCTGTAGGCATTTTTTGCCCAGTGTGTTATTCAACCAACTGCCATCTAGCTGTGTGACCTTGTTCACATTCTGTCTAAATATCCATAATATTACCGTCTCCAGAAAAAACACCGGAGTGACTTTTTTCAAGCAGCCATAATATATTTTACGTAATCCGTATCCATCGCTGTAGTAGTGTATAAGTTGACCTTTTAGGCATTATTTGCCCTGTAGGCATTTTTTGCCCAGTGTGTTATTCAACCAACTGCCATCTAGCTGTGTGACCTTGTTCACATTCTGTCTAAATATCCATAATATTACCGTCTCCAGAAAAAACACCGGAGTGACTTTTTTCAAGCAGCCATAATATATTTTACGTAATCCGTATCCATTGCTGTAGTAGTGTATAAGTTGACCTTTTAGGCATTATTTGCCCTGTAGGCATTTTTTGCCCAGTGTGTTATTCAACCAACTGCCATCTAGCTGTGTGACCTTGTTCACATTCTGTCTAAATATCCATAATATTACCGTCTCCAGAAAAAACACCGGAGTGACTTTTTTCAAGCAGCCATAATATATTTTACGTAATCCGTATCCATCGCTGTAGTAGTGTATAAGTTGACCTTTTAGGCATTATTTGCCCTGTAGGCATTTTTTGCCCAGTGTGTTATTCAACCAACTGCCATCTAGCTGTGTGACCTTGTTCACATTCTGTCTAAATATCCATAATATTACCGTCTCCAGAAAAAACACCGGAGTGACTTTTTTCAAGCAGCCATAATATATTTTACGTAATCCGTATCCATCGCTGTAGTAGTGTATAAGTTGACCTTTTAGGCATTATTTGCCCTGTAGGCATTTTTTGCCCAGTGTGTTATTCAACCAACTGCCATCTAGCTGTGTGACCTTGTTCACATTCTGTCTAAATATCCATAATATTACCGTCTCCAGAAAAAACACCGGAGTGACTTTTTTCAAGCAGCCATAATAAATTTTACGAGATCCGTATCCACCGCTGTAGTAGTGTATACGTTGATCTTGTGGGCAGTATTTGCACAGTGTTTTCTTCAAACCGCCATCTAGCTGTGTGAGCTTGTTCACATTTTGTCTAAATATTGATAATATTATCGTCTCTAGAAAAACCACTTGAGTTACTTTTTTTCAAGCAGCATTCATATATTTTACGTAATCCGTATCCACCGCTGTAGTAGTGTATACGTTGATCTTGTAGGCATTATTTGCACACTGTTTTCTTCAAACTGCCATCTAGCTGTGTGTATTATCGTTTCCAGAAAAACCAACTGAGTTTTTGTTGTTGTTGTTTTTTTAAAAATAATGCCAGGCAAAGGCAGGCCGCCACGCAGAGGCCGTGCTAGGGGCCGTGCTGCTATGCAATCCTGTGGCCCTAGCAAATTGCCCAGTTTTAAAAAGCCAATGACCCTGAACTCCCAAAATGCTGAAGAGGTAGTTGACTGGCTTACACAGCACACCCCATCCTCTACCGTTTCTAACTTTACCACAACATCCTCCTCATCCTCCACTGCTATGGCCACCCCACGTAACACTTCCTCCACCACCGGTGCCCCTTCTTCACTGGAGTCAGAGGAGTTATTTTCCCATGAGTTTCTTGAACTGAGTAATGCGCAACCATTATTGCCAGAAGAAGATGAAGGAGATGAGGACGTTACACCAGATTTAATTCTGGCAGAGAACACGACAGAGATGGACATAATGAGTGATGAGGAGGAGGTCCCCGCTGCTGCTTCCTTCTGTGATGTGTCAGAAGAAATTGATGCATCTGAGGAGAATGATGATGAGGAGATTGATGTTTTGTGGGTGCCTAGTAGAAGAGAGCAAGAGGAGGGTAGTTCAGATGGAGAGACGGAGAGTCAGAGAGGCAGTAGGAGAATAAGACTTAGAAGAAGCAGGGAGGACAGCCCGCAGGGATCAGTAGGGCAACAACATGTATCGGCACCTGTGTTCAGCCGGCCAACGCACCCGCCATTGCCGCCAATGCCGCCAACTTCTACTGTTACCGCCAGATCGCACACTTCCAAAAAGTCAGCAGTGTGGGATTTTTTTAATGTGTGTGCCTCTGACAAAAGCATTGTAATTTGCAATGAGTGCAGTCAGAAACTGAGCCTTGGTAAGCCCAACAGCCACATAGGTACAACTTCTATGCGAAGGCACATGAGCGGCAAGCACAAAGCACTTTGGGAGCAACACCTCAAAGGCAACAGGCAAACTAAAAGCCACACTCCTTCTGGTCCAGCATCTTACTGCTCTACCTCTGCTCTCCTTGACCCGTCTGAACCACCCTCCACTCCGCCTTCCACCTTGACCACCTGTTCCCATTCCCAGTCATCTGCCACCAGCCAAGTTTCTGTGAAGGCCATGTTTGAGCGTAAGAAGCCAATATCTGACTGTCACCCCCTTGCCCGGCGTCTGACAGCTGGCTTGTCTGCACTCTTAGCAAGTTACCGCATCTCTGTCACTTAGTGTTGGGCCAAAGGTCCATATGACTACTGACGCATGGTCCTCCAAGCATGGTCAGGGCAGGTATGTCACCTACACTGCCCACTGGGTGAACTTGGTAATGGCTGGGAAGCAGGGAATGGGTAGCTCAACAACAACAGTGGAGTTGGTGTCACCGCCACGGATTGCACGCGGTTCTGCCACCACCTCTACTCCTCCATCGCTCTCTACCTCGTCTTCTTCCTCTTCTTCTTCTTCTTACTCTGCTGCTGGGTCCTCCTTCTCCTCCTCCACACCTGTGCACCCCCAGCTCCCCCTAGGCTATTCGACGTGCCAGGTACGCCGTTGTCACGCTGTCTTGGGGATGACGTGCCTGGAAAGCAAAAACCATACCGGATCTGTACTCCTGTCATCTCTGCAGTCACAGGCCGATCGGTGGCTGACCCCACACCAACTGCAGATCGGAAAAGTGGTGTGTGACAATGGAAGCAATCTGTTGGCAGCGTTGAGACTGGGCAATTTAACACATGTGCCCTGCATGGCACATGTGTTAAATTTAATAGTCCAACGTTTTGTCTCCAAGTACCCAGGATTCCAGGACGTTCTCACCCAGTCCAGAAAGGTGTCGGCCCATTTCAGACGTTCCTACACAGCCATGGCACGCCTTGCTG